>NW_028317943.1:27130000-27340000 GCF_062004578.1 Staurois parvus
AAAGCTCTTAAGAGTAGCAATCCCCCCTTTTTCAAGGAACCAAAAGTAATTGGACAATTGAATCAAAAGTGATTTCATGGCCATATTTGGGCTACTCCATTATTTCTTCATCAATTAAGCAGGTAAAAGGTCTGGAGTTGATTCTAAGTGTGGTATTTGCATTTGGAATCTATTGCTGTGAACCTACATCATGCATTCAAAGGAGCTGTCTATGCAAGTGAAACATGCCATTGTAAGGCTTCAAAAATGAAAAATTCATCAGATAGCAGCAACATTAGGAGTGGCCAAATCAACAGTTTGGTACATTCTGAGGAAAGAAGAAAGCACTGGTGAGCTCAGCAACATAAAAAGGCATGGATGTCCATGGAAGACAACAGTGGTGGATGATCGCAGGATCCTCTGTATGGTAAAGAAAAACCCATTCACAACATCCAGACAAGTGAAGGACACTCTCCAGGAGGTGGGTGTATCATTGTCAAAGTCTAAAATCAAGAGAAGCAAATACAGAGGGTTCACCACAAGGTGCAAACCATTCATAAGCCTAAAGAATAGAAAAGCCAAGATTAATCTGTACCAGAATGAAGGGAAGAAAAAAGAAGTGTGGAAAAGGTTTGGAACAGCTCATGAGCTAAAGCACGCAACCTTATCTGTAAAACATGGTGGAGGTAGTATGATGGCATGGGCCTGCATGCCTTCCAGTGGCACTGGGTCATTGCTGTTTATTGGTGATGTGACAGAAGCAGCCGGATGAATTCTGCAGTGTTTAGAGATATACTGTCAGCACAGATTCAGACAAATGCAGCAAAGTTGATTGGACGGCGCTTCACAGTACAGATGGACAATGATCCAAAACACACTGCAAAAGCAACCCAGGAGCTTTTGAAGGAAAAGAAGTGGAATATTCTGCAATGGCCGAGTCAACCACCTGATCGCAACCCAATTGGGCATGCATTTCACTTGCTGAAGGCAAAACTAAAAAGCAGAAAGACTCACAAAGAACAACTGAAGACGGCTGCAGTTAGAGCCTGGCAAAGCATCAGAAAGGAGGAAACCCAGTCTCTGGTAATGTCCATGGGTTCCAGACTTCAGGCACTCATTGCCAGTAAAGGGTTCTCAACAAAATATTCAAAATGAACATTTTATTTATGATATTCATTTGTTCAATTACATTTGAACACCTGAAAATGGAGGGGCTGTGTATAAAAATGGTTGCAGTTCCTAAAATTTGTACATGATATTTATGTTCAACTCCTTGAATTAAAGCTGAAAGTCTGCACTTCAAATTCATTTGAATTGTTTCGTTTAATTTATTCTGGTAGCATACAGAGCCAAAAGTATGAAAATTGTGCTGTGTCCAAATATGTATAGAATATATAAGTATACATACATACACAATATATGCCTATAAAATTTTTATATTTATTGGATATTTTTATATATCCATACACAGTACTGTGCAGCAGGAATAAATAATGAAAGTAATAGTTTTCATTTATCAATTAACAACCTACAAAGTGCATAAATGGGAAAAAGCCTACGTCAAATCAATATCTGGTATGTCTTCAAAACAGCATCAATTCTCCCAGGTACACTTGCAGACAGTTAAGAATAACATGTAGGTTAAAATACAAATCAATAAATCAAACAAAATCAGCTGTGTAAAAGGAATGAAGCAGGGCAAGGAAAAGCCATGCTCTGCTAACAATTTGATGCTTCTGAAGAGCGTTTAATGTAAAAAGCCTTACACAATGGCATCAACAAGGTCTCTGACAGGGAGAAACGTCAATGAACACAGGTGTTTCCAAATGTGCTTCCAAGTTCTGCAGAAGCACAAAGAAACAGACAGCGTTGAGGACTAAAAACACAGTGGTTGGCTAAGGAAACTGACACATCATGCTCCTGCCCCTTCACAATTGGAGAGCATCTAGTGGTACCATCAACTTGGACTTGGCAGATACCAGCCTATAAACATATAGGAATATGTTAGCTGACGTGTCCATGCACACATAGGTATTTACAAGCATGTTAGAGGAAAGACATTTACAGGCAGAAAAAAATCAACAGGGCATTCAGAATAGGAGCTTTTGAGCAAAAAAAAAATGCTTGAGGAGCCTAAGCGGGTCTAAGTACTAGGTGCGTTTAGCACTTGAGCTTCATTCATTCTAATGGCCAGAATAAATTAATTATCTTGCTGATGGAATCCACAAATGCTCAAATGCCTGATATGCCCAAATATGTATGCAAACATGGCTTTTTTTGGGGATGGGGGGGGCAAGTTTATTAAACTTTTGCAATCAATACAACTGCAACCACAGACAAAGTGGCAGGAAGGTTACACATGCCAAGCAAAGCATGGATTAAGACACATTCTTTAAGCAGCTTTTCTCCTGCCAGGAGAAAAGGCATTGAGATGAGCTGCGCAAGACCTCCGGGTCAGAGGTGGACTAACCATTCGGGCATTGCCCAAGGGCCCGGGGTCAGTAGGGGGCCTGGTGAGATGCTCACTGAGCACAATTCACTAAGCGTTATCTTATCGCATCCGAGTATGTGGTAGGATACCGCATAGCATTTAAAGAAAAATGAGTTATTTTATCAAGTCATGCAGTATTTTAGTAGGGAAAACCATGTGTTAATGTTTCAGCTGTCAGCGGGGTTCCCCATGAAAGAATTGCCGGCAATTAAAAAACAGCGTAGGGTACCCTCTCCATTCATACCAAGCCCTTCGGGTCTGGTATGGATTTTGAGGGGAACCCCCACGCCAAAATTTATTTTAAAAAAATGTCGTGGGGGTCCCCCTCCAAAATCCATACCAGACCCTTATCCAAGCATGCAGCCCTGCAGGTCAAGAAAGGGGGGGGGGATGGGAGGACAAGCGAGCGCCCACCCCCCTCTTGAACATACCAGACCACATGCCCTCAACATGGGGGCTCCCCCCTCCCCCAAAGCACCTTGTAACCATGTTAATGGTAACAAGGGCCTCTTCTTCACAACCCTGGCTGGTGGTTGTAGGGGTCTGTGGGTGGGGGGCTTATCAGAATCTGGAAGCACCCTTTAGCAACGGGCCCCCAGATCCTAGCCCCTCCCTATGTGAATGAGCATGGGGTACATGCTGGGTCAATGATGTCACAAGGAGGTGGGGCCACACGTGTGATGTCACTGGGTGACCCCGTCCCTTACAGATTTAAGAATTATCAAGCCAGCGGAGCAGGCAGACGGCTGGGAGACAGCGTCGGGAGCGGAGCATTTTTTTCCCAGGTAGCGGTGATGGCAGGCATCATGACTGACGTTGGATCTACTTCAGGGGACATTTTTAGTTTTCTTCTTTTAATAAAGGACTTGGCAGAGACTGTCTCCTGTCTTTTTTTCATACTACACTTTTTTTGTGATGCTTTTGGGGGCCCCCTTGCTAAAGCGGGCTTCCAGATTCCGATAAGCCCCCTGCCCGAAGACCCCCACAACCACAGGCCGGGGTTGTGAGGAAGAGGCCCTTGTCCCCATCAACTTGGGGACAAGGTGCTTTGGGGGGGAACCAAAGCACACCCCCCATGCTGAGGGCATGTGGCCTGGTATGGTGCAGGAGGGGAGGGGCGCTCGTCCCCCCCCCCCCCTTTCCTGACCTGCCAAGCTGTATAATGGTCTGGTATGGATCTTGAGGGGGACCCCATGCCATTTTTTTCTTAATTTTGGCATGGGAGTTCCCCTCAAAACCCATACCAAACCCGGAGGGCTTGGTATTAATGGAGGGGGCACCCCATCACGTTGTTTTATTATTTTAATTATTTTTAATGCCCTTTCTATGCAGCTGAGCTGCAATATGTAGGTAGGGTGTTGTGTGGGTGTGGCTTTGGCGTTAATGTAGGCAGAGACACAGGGGGTCCCATTATCTCTTATTGCCCGGGGCCCCATGAATTGCCCATCTGGTCCTGCTCAGGGTGCACAAGGTTTAGGATTGACATGCTCTGTTGTATGCAGAATGACTCTGCTTGCATAGTTCCAGTTTGATGTCACTCAGACCCTGGGAACCAGGAAGGGTAGTATTTCTGCAGCTTTTGTAAAGTAAGTAAACCACTCATCTCCCACTAAACATCATTCTATTAAAAGGGGTAAACTGACCACCAATGTTATAAAGGTGAACACTGACAAATGTCATAAGGGTCATACTGATGACTAAATAAATGGGGCTTACACTAGCCACTGAACATCAATATTAGGGGAGCATGTACCACCTACATATTACGCATTACTTTCACCTATACTGAAAGCAGCTGGTTGCCTAAAGAATTAAATGAGTCATCCAGGAGAGCATTGACACCTCCCCCTTGACATAGTCCAAGGTTTCAATCAATTCAAACTGCAAAGCAAGCTTTGCATGTTGTCCCTTAAGCTATTTCACAGTGGTTTAAAATCTTTTTTTCATGGAGCAAATATTTATTTGTAAAACTACAAAGTGTTATATAATTAAGAAATAGAAATTAACTATTAAAAAAACAAACTATATAAAATTCCTCAATAACCATTATAGTTAGTTTCCCTTTAAATACAGCTTCTTGGCTGTATTAATAAGGGACCATAACAATATTTTGTTTTGTAAACAAGTTTAATCATTTAAAAATGTAAACCTCTTATAGAAATATGTATACATATAGTAATTGAAACATGGATTAAATAAAGATTTAGAGGAGAAGCTGCACACAAATGACTTCATTAGAGATGCAAATGTATAAAAAAAAACAAAAAAAAAAACATTAAGACTAGATGAGGACTAGGACCATACCTGAGAACATCCACTTACACATTAAATTATTCAAAACAATTCTGTTCAAAAATGATTATGGTAAACATCTTACAGTTGTGACACAAAGCAAAATGCCACAGAGAGCATTCCATGCCATGAAATACTTTTAGTCTTTCTGCCAGCCACCTCCAATACTCTACTGCACAACCCATTAAAAAAGAAAAAAAAAAAAAATAGACAAATGTGCGTGCTCCTACCTTTTCCACAATGTAATGCTTTACTTGCTGCATGAGTGACAAATTGTCAAACACAAACCGTATGAAATGAGAGTCTGCTGGACAAATACCAACTTTCAGAAAAACCTAAAATGTTTACATATTTAGTGTGAAACACTGCAACAAAAAAAACATTTAAGTCTGTGTAAACAAGGAGCAAATGTGAAGATAATTTTTTTTCCGGTCAGATGGCAATTACTTAGTGTTATGAAGTGTACATATAAAATAAAGCTGTGAAACAGTAGAAATGGATTGCAATTTCTCTACGTTAAGCCAGAATCTCCCTTCCATTTAAAACCTGAAAGAAATATGAGCTCTTATAGCTTACTGCAGAGAAAGAAATCCAAATTCAACATCCCAGATCTTTCACAGAACCCTTAATAAAACTAAAACCTATTCCGACAATATGAATATCCTTCCCTGGAGAGCTAGACATTATCAAACTATCTAACAAATGTTGCCGACCAACTATAACCAAATACTGCTCAATGACCTTTGTATAAACCATATTATCACAGATAATTTGTGTGCTTAAATACGTCCATGTTCGTTATTAAATGCAGACATCGGACTAGATGAAATAGAAATTCCTAAGCCAGTGTTGAATATTCAGTGTTACTACGAAGGTTCTAAAAGAATACTGGAACATGCATACTCTATTAACGTTCGGAAAATGCTGCATGATTTTTTGAAGGCAATCATTCCAGTCCATTACACTACATGCTGTGAATCAAAATACTGCCTCATTGCTATTCTAAATATATTTCCATTTAATAGATTTGACACAAGAAAAATGGTTTGAGAGAAGCAAGTGTCAACTACTCACCTACCCTTCGCACACTCCCAAACAATATCGTGCACCATCCACTACACAAAGCAGCAGTCACAGACTACACTAGTAACTACATGGTCATTACATGATAAAATACTTTGTGATCACATGACATGCGAATACAGAAGCCCAGGAAGCCATTTTGATTAAGCATGTAGCTTTGATGTTGGGTATCTTACTTCATCCATGATATATTATTAGTTCCTAGTACACACTATAATATGCATAAAATAATTTAAAAAAAAAATGCTTAGTTGGCCTGCAGTCACGTATTTCTGTGCATTTATGCGCATTTTTGGGTGACAACTCACATGCACTCCTGACCCTACCTTCTTCAAAACAACCACTCTAAGTTTACATAAGCTCTATTTTCATTTATAAAAGAATCACTGTACAAATTTTTTTTTTTTTTTAACCCCCACCCAATCAATGTATACTGTGCACATAGGATGTGTCCCTTTCTAAATAAATGCAGGGGTTGCTGAGATGTGTTGTGGGATAGCTAGATAGAGACAGGCAGTGCACACAGCCCATACCAACCCCTTTTCCAAACTGCCAATGAGAACATTGCTCCTTTATGCAGGGCTGTGTCTTCTCATCTCCTGTTTAGATTACACAGTCCAGAGCTGCAGCTTCTTATTCAAGGAACAAAGACTGGAAACTGTCAGCTTGTGTTGTGAATGAGTGCAGCTCGAGAAGAGTGCTTTAAATTCACAAACAAGCTGCCAACAGCACAAGCCAGGTACTATGCTATCTTGGACTAGTTTAGTAGCTGCTGTGTGCTGTTGTCAGCTTGCATTTTTGAGCTACAAATATTCTCAACACAAGCTGACAGTTTCTACTCTCTCTGCCGTGAATGACTGGCTGCAGCTCTAGACTCGGAGTACTGAACTGGACAGATGAAGAGACAGGCAATGCACAACAAAATGAACAACAGTGTGTTACTGCAGGTTTCTGTGTGTGCCAATACAGATGCTTTGGTAGGGTGTACGCCATTCACATGAACATTGGTGCACTGCAATGCAGGTGTGCTCAGGTTGTCTCATAAAATGACGTAAATAATGGACTGTTTTCTTGCCTGCAGTAGACGGTTGACATCTCAGCCTAGGCAAGACCAGCAAATGGGGTGGCCCTATCTTACATGCTTCTGCTTCTAATGTCCACTGGGAAAAACCCATTGTGCAGTGAAATTAGAGGAAGGAATTTTAGTAAAGAAGAGGAGCCTGTACAATTGTGCAAGACTGAAGAGAAAGTTGTGCCAGATTCTCTTTTGCTAGTCTCTGAATTGGCAAAGTGATTGTTTCTTTAATCATGGCAAACAATGCATTTTGTAAACTACAACAAAAATTATAATATTATTACACTAACAAAATTGCTGAAGTTGTCAAAAAAAAATCTCAGTAACAGAAAAATTTGCCAAGTCCAATGCCCAAACGAACAGCTAAAAACTAAATTTGTCTTAGATCATATCATAAAAGACAGGACTGGAGAGAAACTGCAGCAGCATTTTCTTTGTATAAAAGTTAGTATTTTCACCAGCCTATATCACTCGATTTATCCTTTCCAGCAAGACAACATTCAAATCAAAATGATATACCAACAAAACTCCATTTTGGAAGTCCATTCAGACCACACTGCAAGGCATGTTAAAGTGCAAAATATCACACCTCAAAGTTCCAAAGCATTTTAAATACCACACCGCAAAGCACCAGGGCATTTTAAAGAAATCCTAAAAGTAATCTGAGCTCTGACCTTTAGTGCTCGCTCATACTGGTGCGATTTCTGGACGATTTGTGACACTGACATTAACATCTAATGAATGTGAATGTCAGTGTCTTAACGTGCGATTTGCTTCAGTGTGATTTCTAAAGTAGTTCCTGCATTATGTTTTTTGCAGTTTATTGCGATTTCATAAACATAGAATCTAATGGAAAGCGCAAAGCAAATTGGAAGAAATCATTGAAAATCTTCACAAGTCTTCATAAATTGCACCAAAAATTGCACACAAATCACACGATTTTAAATCACAGCGGTGTGACTGGTGACACAGTGTTTGCAAGACAAACCTTAAATTACATATATTTAAAAGGACAGAAAGGTACTATGAAAACAGTCTATTAAAAACACACTAGCAAATAAAATATCCAATTAAAAATGATTCAAAAACATTTTATTTACATAGTAACTAAAATGGTGAGCAAGTGACCAGATATGATTATTGCACCTTTTTTTACATATTACAGGTGAAACTCGAAAAATTTGAATATCGTGCAAAAGTTCATTTATTTCAGTAATGCAACTTAAAAGGTGAAACTAATATATGAGATAGACTCATTACATACAAAGCAAGATAGTTCAAGCCGTGATTTGTCATAATTGTGATGATTATGGCTTACAGCTCATGAAAACCTCAAATCCACAATCTCAGAAAATTACATGCAAACAATAAAACAAGGATTGTACATAGAACAATATCGGACCTCTGAAAAGTATAAGCATGCATATGTACTCAGTACTTGGTTTGGGCCCCTTTTGCAATTACTGCCTCAATGCGGCGTGGCATGGAAGCTATCAGCCTGTGGCACTGCTGAGGTGTTATGGAAGATCAGGATGCTTCAATAGTGGCCTTCAGCTCTTCTGCATTGTTCGGTCTCATGTCTCTCATCTTTCTGTTGGCAATGCCACATAGATTCTCTATGGGGTTCAGGTCAGGCGAGTTTGCTGGCCAATCAAGCACAGTAATCCCACGGTCATTGAACCAGGTTTTGGTGCTTTTGGCAGTGTGGGCGGGTGCCAAGTCCTGCTGGAAAATGAAGTCAGCATCTCCATAAAGCTCGTCTGCAGAAGGAAGCATGAATTGCTCCAAAATCTCCTGGTAGACGGCTGCGTTGACCCTGGACTTAATGAAACACGGTGGACCAACACCAGCAGATGAAATGGATCCCCAAATCAACACAGACTGTGGAAACTAAACACTGGACTTCAAGCAACTTGCAGTGTGTGCCTCTCCATTCTTCCTCCATACTCTGGGTCCTTGGTTTCCAAATGAGATGCAAAAGTTGCTCTCATCAGAAAAGAGGACTTTGGACCACTGAGCAACAGACCAGGTCTGTTTTTCTTTTAGCCTAGGTAAGACGCTTCTGATGTTGGTTGTTGTTTAGGAGAGGCTTGACAAGAGGAATACGACATTTGAAGCCCATGTCCAGGATCCGTCTGTGTGTGGTGGCTCTTGATGCACTGACTCCAGCCTCAGACCACTCCTTGTGAAAGTCCCCAACACTTTTGAATGGCCTTTTTCTGACAATCCTCTCCAGGCTGCGGTCATCCCTGCTGCTTGTGCACCTTTTACTTCCACACTTTTCCCTTCCACATAACTTTTTATTAATGTGCTTTGATACAGCACTTTGGGAACATCAAACTTCTTTTGCAATTACCTTCTGAGGCTTTCCCTCCTTATGGAGGGTGTCAATGACGGTTTTCTGCACAACTGTCAGGTCAGCAGTCTTTCCCATGATTGTGATTCCTACTGAACCAGACTGAGAGACCATTTAAAGGCTCAGGAACCCTTTGCAGGTGTTATGGCTTAAATTAGCTGATTAGCTGATTTTTCACAATATTCTAATTCTCTGAGATTGTGGATTTGGGGTTTTCATAAACTGTAAGCCATAATCATCACAATTATGACAAATCACAGCTTGAACTATCTTGCTTTGCATGTAATGAGTCTATCTTATATACGAGTTTCACCTTTTAAGTTGCATTACTGAAATAAATGAACTTTTGCACGATATTCTAATTTTTCAAGTTTCACCTGTATATAGGGTTTGCCATTGCAGCATATCTAGGCTATTCATGTACACGGCAAGCATATCAGATAGTTTTGTTTCTCAGAGTTTTATGACCCCACATGATTTATATCCTCTGCATTGTAAAAGTAATTAAGTACTGCAATATGTTCAGAGCACTTCTTAAGATTAAGCCTTTAGTGATCACGCATTTTTTTTCATAATTATGTACAGCAAAAAGGAAGATTTTTGACAATAGATAATTACAATGGTTTTGGAAGTTGCCACCAAAAATAGAAATGCTGTAAATTACCAGTCTTAACATAATAGCATGTTATTAGATAACATCATTTATATTATCCTCACTTTGCTCAACAGGGCTTAAATATATATTTTATACAAGGATACATTTTCTAGTGTCAGAATAAGTAGGTTGCCTTAAAGTGAATCTGTCACATCTGTGAAGTAAGATCACAGTGTTCTGACATCTCTCAATTCCTACGCTAATGTTATTGATCAGTAGTGTAAAAATTACCAGTTTCTATTTAAATCTCCAACTGCGTTGGTCTGGGAACTCTCGGCACTGTCCTGTGCCTATAAGCTGCAAAAAATTATTCAACATTGCTGTACCCACAATTAAGTTCAACATTAGAACATTCATCTGGACACTGACACATTGGGAAAACTGAATTACATTATCTCTTTTGTGAACTTCTGCTGGTCCCAGCATTCTTTCCATTGTGCAGAATGCCTTTAAAATAAAAATAAGACTGATAAAAACTTCAGGTATTAATGCATATGTCGATAAACTCCCAGCTTTTGAGATAATTGGCACAGAGTTCACAATTGCTATGGAAAAACAAAATTACAAACTCACCCATCTATTATTCCTGGTTGGTCAGTTATTATAACCCTACGTGACCATTGGAAAATGGAGTTCATGCCTGACATAAATATACTCGTTAGCATTTATTTTATTATCACAAATTTGTTTGCAAACCATGGTTCTGGGTTTACAACTCTGCAGTCACAGCAGAGAATTGGAAAATGAGTCTGCTGTGGTTATTTGTACAAGCTACACTTTCCAATTAAGGCTCAATTAAGACTCAAAGCTATGCAAAATTTCTTGTATCAGATGAATTTAATGTTATGTTCACATATATCTTTAGACACTGCTTTCAGTAAGACACTTACAAGTCCTTGATCACAGATTTTTTTTTTTAATTCTTCATTTTTTTTAAGAGCTAGTTCATACCATGGCACATAGAAAAGCCACAGAAAATGCATGCTCATTGATATGTTTATTTTTAATAAGCTGGCTTTTACTGTGAAATGAACTGCATTTTTAAATACTTTGTATTGATTTTTGGGTGTTTCACCATTTTCTCTTACATCACCGTATGATTTGACACATGCTGTAACGCATTTATGTGTGTTTTATATATATATATATATATATATATATATATATATATATATATATATATATATATATATTATATTTTACACACACACACAATGTTTGCATCCCCCCCCCCAAGGCACACCATCACAATGCCAAACATTCAAACATTTTTGAATACATACAGTCATGGCCAAAAATATTGGCATGCCTGCATTTCTGTCAGATAATGCATGACTTTACCCAGAAAATACAAATCTTTAGGCATTCTGAAGTTTATTTATTGGACTGAACAAAATTATTGGCACCTTCGCAAAATTGTAAGAAATAATTGCATTTCAAGGTTGTGATGCTCCTGTAATTTGTAATAAAATTCACCTGTATTAATTAACAGGTTCTGACAATATAGAAATCACACCGACAACCAGTTTAACTGGTGAAAAATTGACTCAACCTTTGTGTCTCTGTGTGCCACATGGAGCATGCAGAAGAGAAAGAGCAGCAAAGAATTGACTGAGGATTTGAGAACAAAAAATGTGAAAAAGCATGGACAATCTCAAGGTTACAAGTCCATCTCCAGAGATCTTAATGTTCCTGTGTCCACTGTGCGCAACATTGTCAAGAAGTTTACAGCCCATGGCACAGTAGCTAGTCTGCCTGGATGTTAAGAAAACAGAAAAATTGATCAAAGATTGCAACAATGGATTGTTCGAATGGTGGATAAAGAGCCTCAATCAACTTCCAGACAAATTCAAGCTGACCTGGCACAGGGCACAACTGTGTCAGTTCGCACTATACGTCACTATCTGAATGAAAAGGGATGCTATGGTAGGAGACCAAGGAGGACCCCACTGCTGACACAAAGTTAAAAAAGCCAGATAGGTTTTTTTTTTTTTTTTTTAGGAGAAAGCCAAAATCCTCTTGGGAGATAGTGTTGTGGACAGGCGAAACAAAATCATAGCTATTTGATAAAGCTCATCATTCTACTGTTCAGAAAAAGAAATGAGACCTTTAAAAAAAAAAAAAAAAAAAAAAAAAGAAGAATACAGTCTCTACAGTCAAACATGGTGGATGTTCACCGATGTTTTGGGGTTGTTTTGCTGCTTCAGGCACTGGATATCTTAACCGTGTGCATGGCATTATCAAATCTGAAGACTACCAAAGAATTCTGGGGTGCAATGTAGAGCCCAGTGTCAGAAAGTTGGGTCTCAGTCAGAGGTCATGGGTCTTACAGCAGGAAAATTACCAAAAGCACACGTCAAAAAGCATACAGAAATGGTTTCAGACAGCGCTGAAGAGTACTAAACTGTCCAGATCTCAATCCCATAGAGCACCTGTGGAGAGATCTTAAAACAGCAGTTGGGAAAAGGAATCCTTCCAATATGACCTGGAGAGCTGGAGCAGTTGGCAAAAGAGGAGTGGTCCAAAATTCCAGTAGAGAAGTGTAAAACTCATTGATGGTTACAGGAAGAGATCGATTTCAGTTATTTTGTCCAAGGAGTGTACTCTTAAAATTGTATATTAAATTGAGGGTGCCAATAATTTGGTCCAGTCCATTTTTGGAGTGTTAGGTGGAATGTATCAGATTTGGCTTTTTGTTTCTCCACTTTTTTGTGTTATACCAATACAAACCAAAATAAACATGAAAATGCCTAAACATTTGTATTTGCAACAATTTTCAAGGCAAAGTGATGCATCATCTGACAGAAATGCAGGTGCCAATATTTTGGCCATGACTGTATAAAAAAACCATTCTAAATACCTTTTTTCCCCTTTTCATAAGCGATCATATACCCTGTTTTCAGCTGCATAGAGAGGTGAGGGTGGAGAAACAGCAGCACACGGATCTTCCCAGTGAATAGCTATGCAAGGTGGGGGCGTGTCATAACAAGTCTGATCATTTGAGATCAGGCTTGAGTTCCACCACAACTCGAATACTGACCAACCTGTGCTCTCCTGACTAGAGTGGTCCATTTTTAATAAGAAAGCAGAGGGACTGACAGGAACACCAGGGATTTCACACAAGAGAAACAGTACAAATAGAACAGGATATGTTTTCATACAAGTACATGGTACAGCAGGCATGTATCAGGAATATGAAATGTTGGGCTTACATATTCTTTAATGATCTGTACCAAACAATGAGGGATAATCCACTGTTCAGTATAGGTATTCCAATGCAGAAAAGCTACAAGTGTAAAAAAGAAGCTACAAGAAGACTGTAAACTGGGTTTACAGCGTTTCAAAAAAGAAAAGGAATGCATAAAAAAAAGTTTTATACCCATTTTAAATACATTTAATGCTGGTAAGTACCCTCAACATGACTTTATAAATATTGCTAGAACTCGGATATAAGAAAAGTAGTTCAGCAATAATGTTGTAAATAGGTTTTGTGAATTTCTGTACAACTCCAATAATGAACAGAGAAAAAAAAGGAAAGAAAATGAAGGCAAGGTTCACACTTGTTCAACGAGAGTTCTGCACATTCATTTCAATAGGTTTCTCTTTAGCAGACGTGGGGGTGTGCCATTATTTCTTGATGGCCCCCACCACACACACCGGCAAATGCAGCACCATGAGACCCGTCACAGTGAGCAATGCCAATTACTAAAAAAGAACAAAAAAAAAAAATGAATCAGGGACTTCTTTCCGAGTTTCTGCAGGAAGGCTAGCCTACTGAAGTGAATGGAAGGAGAGCCAGACCAAAAGATAGGAGTCCAAATTCCTTTACTGATGTGATGTTAAAAGACAGCCAACATGTTTAGGGGGTCAGAGGAACACTCCCTTTATCAGGGCTTCAGTTTAAAAAGGAGAACCTTGAATGGACTCAAAGAAAGGCTTTCCTGTTTAAATCTGTGCTGGGGAGCGGATTACAGGAATAGGATTCCTGACCAGCAGTGCATCTGCATCAGCAGTTAAAATAAAGCCACATATGCACACTTTTTCCTAGTAGGGTGGCCTTGCTTGTTGTGAGCAGCCCAACTTGAACCACTGAGCTATTCAAATGTTTTTTGCCCTCTCACTACCTTGTTTAAGCTCATATTAAAGTTCCAGGGCCTCTTGAATGCCCTCTTTTTTCGCTGAAATGAATGGGCTGCCTGCAGACTTTGCGAGCTTTCCAGATCTGTACATTTGTGAACCTAGCCTAAAAAACAATTGTGTGTGCTGTCCTCCTCCTAGAGTTTTCAAGTGTTCCACTTTTGACAGCCCATTCATTGCAATGGGCTGTCAAACACAGGAGAACATGCAAAAAGTATGGCAGACGCAACTTAAAAATCATGTTACACCAAACTGGATGGTGCTGCAGTACATGTATGGTGCAGTAGTTTGATGGCTACAAATGTGCTGCATTTGGGGTGCCATTAACAACACGCGCGCTTAACAAGGGCAGCATGTTCCTGCGTGGTGCAGTAAATGCGCACGGAAATGTGCACCAGCGTGCTGTATTCTGGTGTGAATGGGCCCTCAGACAAATAATGACACAATTCTTCTTTATACCAGAACATGATACATCAAGGTAATTGTGTGATGGGGTAATAGTGTTAAAGTAAACATTACTGCCCAACGTTTGGTATGGTTGTTTGATATCTGGTTTGGTTTACTTTTTTTTTTTTGTTTAAAAGACTAAAGAGTAACAAAACCTATAAAACGGTCACCTATGCTGCAAAAAGAGATAAGTGGGGGAAAAAAAACAGTATTTAACCCTTCATTGGCACCAACACATTGCCTTTTTTGATAATCAGAGAAATATGTTATGACTATGTGATGTGATTCCATTGTGCCAGTGCAGGGCCCCTGGCTCTCCATAACTCAGTGGAGGAAGAGGTCTATGTCAAAGTTATGATGCAAACTGAGAACTAGCTAATAAGAACAGTAAGAGTGCCAAAGACGCCACCTCTACATCTCTTCCCTGGAAAAGGTGGATGTCTCTACTGTGAAACTTACAGCACCAAAGCTAGCAAACTACTCAATCTGCTCCCAAAGAACACATGGTGGTAATGTTATGTTCTATATGGCTTTACAGTCAAAACAGGCTTGTTGGGATGTGAATGTTTAGCTTTTGAGTTAAATTCCTCAAAATGTTTTAGGATTGGTCTCCATTCAGAAAGTACTGGTACTTGATACTAGGTGTGATGAATACCAAAAGATTTACAAAACAGTTTATCAAACAAACACAAAAAAAAAAAAAAAGGATATAGTATACACGCTTAGGGACACCACACAATTAGGGCTCATGCACATGCCTCTGAATGCAGCTTCATATTATACAATGTACCTATACACATATTCTGGTTTTTAAATCCATATTTTAGAGTGGTGTTCTAAGGTGTAAAAAAACAAAACCCTTGAATTTCAGATTGCATAAGTTACGTTATACCAACATATGTCATAGATTTACGGTACTCTATTGGGCACTGCTTGCCAGGGCAGACATGTAAATAAATATTTGTAGCCAGTGGCACCTGTGCTGCTGACTAGACACTATTGACAATATTGGCTCTGATTGGGGCATTCAGTCTGTAGGTGTGAGCAGAGTTTGTGCTCCTTGTATATGTTACATCATGAGCTGTTCTTGTGGTCCCAGTCCATTCATGTACTCTGCAAATATCAGTGTCATGATGTCTAGTACAGTAGACTCAACAACGCTCATCCTGAATGCACACCTGGTGGGAACAGATTGCCACAAGAAGAGCCCATAAAAAAGTGATTTACACAGGTATATATATATATACACACACACATATATATATATACACATATATATATATATATATATATATATATATATATATATATACACACACACACATATATATATATATATACATACACACACACACACATATATACATCCACATACATATACACACACACACACACACACATATATTCTATATACACACGCACACACATATATACACACACCTGGTTGTTGGTGCCAGGCGGGCTGGTCTGAGTATTTAAAAAACTGCTGATCTACTGGGATTTTCATGCAAAACCATCTCTAGGGTTTACAGAGAATGGTCCAAAAAGAGAAAATATCCAGTGAGCGGCAGTTGTGTGGACAGAAATGCCTTGTAATGTCAGAGGTCAGAGGAAAAAGGGCAGTTTGGTTCAAGATGACAGAAAGGCAACAGTAACTCATGTCAATATGGACCAAAAGCTCTGAGGAATGTTTCCAACACCTTGTTGAATCTATGCCACAAAGAATCAAGGCAGTTATAAAGGCAAAAGGGTACTAGCAAGGTGTACCTAATAAAGTGGCCAGTGAATGTGTGTGTGTATGTATATATATATATATATATATATATATATATATATATCTATCTATATAGCTCCATATTGGTGTCAATATTGTGGATTGGCAATCTTCATGCGGAGGTCGTCTTGATAATAGCAACTAACTGAGCCATAGTGGTGGCCAACAATGGTCCCTTACGCTGCAACTTTGTATGCATGTAACTGTTGCTAAAATGTCACATGTGTACAGTATATAGAGCATTTTTACTCTGGATCTTTCTGCACGCTTCTGTCAGGAAGATCCTGCATACATGTGGTGTATGGCCACATGCACGAATCCTTGTACTGAAAACAAGACAATATTAATTCACCTTCAGCCATCTACAATCAGACCATAAGCTATTTTAGGGTTTCATGGTTTCATTATTCACTGATGATGCAATCAAGTCAGTCACTTTAGCATGAATGTTTTAAATAATTCCTCTAGAGGTTTTACCTAGGATTAATCACAGTAGCCTGGTGAAGGAAGAGACCTGCAAGAGTAGCTGGGCTGAGATTACGTTTCATGTTACGTCCATCAATTTATTACAAGTAGCGATGACAAACTAAATCAGGACACCACAGCTCAATGCTCAAATGTGAAAAGCAAGGATGATTATAATACTGCTCCTAATGGCAATGCACAGAACATTGGTTAGCATTCCAGCCTCATAGTGCTGGAGTCCTGAGTTCAATTCCTACCAGGTATCCTGTTTGCATATCTTCAAATTCCCTGTGTTTGAATATATTTCTGGATACGCTCTTTCCCCCCTAACAATCGAAAAACATAATTATCTGTGATGGCCCTATATAATTAGGTGAACAAACACAAACAAAAATAATTTCATAGAATACCACCAACATCTTTACAATCACAAATCAGGAGGAGTTTAAAAACTTCACTCAATCAACAATGATTATTTTCACTCCTTATGCTGCTGGCATTAGCAAATAGGAAAGTATACCATATTTACTGATTTTTTACTTTTTGTTTTTAATTTGTTGAGTTACTTCCTGGTTTCCATGCCTAGACAAATTATATCATACATCCCTGGAGTGTTCAGGAGGGGAAGAGGGTTGTTCTCAGCTAACCCTCCTACCTGCATGCCTGAGCAATATGCAGATAGATTCCATAAAGTAAATGCTACATGAATTACAGAAGATAACATGCATATTTGACACACGGATTCTAAAAATGGCACCAATTTTCCCTATTGGCTCTAGTTTTTTAGATACGGTACATCATAAATGCCATATATCACTCTTCACTCTGGTCAACACATAAAAAAAAAAGTGACCATAACCTCTACAGTACTCAATCTGCAAAAATTAAACCATGAGTGGCAAAATATACACACCTCCTATCCAATCATAACTATAATGCAATTAATAACTTACACTTTAGAATCCAATGTTTGTGATAATAAATTACATCTGGAAGTACATAAAACACTCTCACCAGATCTGCTAACTTGTATGCAAAAACACAAACTAGACGACAGAAGAACAAGTTGATTAGCAAGATCTTTTTGAAAACTGACAAAAAAATTTATAATCATATACATTTGACCATATCTAAGAAACGAAAGCGGAGGCAGTCTAGCCTGGAAATTGCATCCTAGCGCCTGAGCTTTTGTCAGCTCATTCAGCCTGGGTTAACACTTGTGCAGTGCGGTCCCACCCGATGCCTGGGTGACATTTCATGGGATGCAGAGACACAAGGGCAACACGCCACTCACTATCCAGATCGGCTCTTACCGTTGTCACAGGCAGTGCCTCAGACAGTGGCAGCAGTGAGTGAACAGGAGGCAGGGCCCAGATTAGAACAGAGGAGGGAGTTTTTTTCGGGCTAGCACCTGCAGTGTTATAATTCTGGTTGCCCACTGTATGCCTTCCCTGATGGATTCTATTTTGGCGCAGTTTCCCTCCCGCAGTAAGCGCCGATGCTGCAGCCTGAGGGAGAGACTGATCAATGAGGTGGCTGAGAGCATAGCAGGGGAACTCCCAGTGGTGTTACACAGGCAAACAGTCCCCTGCACACCCAGTGACACACTGACACATCACACAGGCTACTCTGGAAAGCACAGTCACCAGACTCCCTGTTGTGTGCCTATTATCATCATTAACATGATCAGAGCACAGCAGGTGCTATATGGCTGTCACTGTGTCACATGGCTGTTGGGTGCTGATCTTGTTAATTTATGGCTGTACTGTGTGTTACAGACAGTCAGCACCGAACCACCATGTGATAAAGTGACAGCCATATAGCACCTGCTGTGCAGATCATCATAATGATTATGACCATAAGCACACAGTAAAATGCTAGTTTACACTTGTGTTTAGAGCAGGTTTAAAAACCTGCAGCTAAGCTGCATTTTTACCACCCCCAAACCACTCCCCTTTAAGAACCTTTCACCCAAGCTTTCCAATTAGGTCCGCCTGTTAGTTTTTCATGCAGGCCTGATTGAAAGCTCCATGTAGGTCTAGGGAATCCAGATGTTTACACCTGCCAACGCCCTTGTCCATTCAGTTAAAAAAAAAAATAAATGAAAAGGCCTGCATCCTTTTCTATTTTACCAGACCTAAATGTGACAGATTAGAGAGATTTACATCTGGCCACCCATAGAGGTACCACAAGTCCATGGTGTATGCAGACACAAACTGAATGGGCACGGATGTCAAAACACCGACATCTGTCCCATTCAGCTCCAATTACGATTGACTTGACTCTGTGATAGCTTCCTGGAAGGATAGCTGAGCTGAGTTTAGACTAGGTCTGAGCACGCCTGAGCTCAACCCTGCCAATTAGTGGTTGTCAAAAAAGTTCTAAAATAGGACTTTTCTGCGGCTTTAAAATATGTGTAATAAGTTTAGAATACTAATGGTTACTAAAGGCTAAGTTCACCTTTTGGAACATGTTCCACTTGTTTTTAGGGTGGAACATGTTCCAGCTCCTGCAACAAGTCTCCCTGATCCCATCCTGAGGGGTCCATGGGGTCAGGGGAAGGGCCAGGGGTGGGGTCGAGTGCAGGATTGATGGGGGCACGGTCATGTAGGTTGTATGGGGCCCCATGATTTCTAACAGTGGCTCTGCATAGAGGGATCCAATCCTCCATCCACAGTTATGCCATCCCAAACATCCCACTACATTGCAGAGCACATCTCCACTATAAGGCAGGTTCTCCTCTTCTATTGCCAGGACCCATGCAGGAGGAGAGGGTTCTCATCTCTGATCTCCAGTGCAAGCACCCACAAGAGGGGTTGCATGTGCATAATACACACACACATATACACACTACACACTCCCCCATCTGTCACAGTGGAGGTATAACACAGCCACTAGTCATTGGCCAGTACAGGTCTGTAAAAGCTATAAATTACTTATAACTGCCTGCCTCATGGGACTGGTAGGGTAAGTAAAAGTAATTTATACAGTGAAGGAAATAAGTATTTGATCCCCTGATGATTTTGAATGTTTGCCCACTCACAAAGAAATGATCAGTCTAAAAATCGAATGGTAGGTGTATTCCAACACAGACACAGAATAGCAACAAAAAATTCAAAAGAAATGCATGTCTAACAAATTATGCACTGATTTGCATGTTCATGAGGGAAATAAGTATTTGATCCCCTATCATTCAGCAGGATTTCTGGCTACCAGGTGTCTTTCATACAGGTAACAAGCTGAGATTAGAAGCAGTCTCTTAAAGGGAGTGCTGGTAATCTCATTTTGTTACCTGTATAAAAGACACCTGTCCACAGGAGCAATCAATCAGATTCCAAACTCTCCACCTTGGCAAGGACCAAAGAGCTGTCCAAGGATGTCAGGGACAAGATTGTAGACCTACACAAGGCTGGACTAGGCTACCAAACTATCGCCAAGCAGCTTGGTGAGAAGGTGACAACAGTTGGTGCAATCATGCACAAATGGAAGAAACACAAAACAACTGTCAGTCTCCCTAGGTCTGGTGCACCATGCAAGATCTCACCTCGTGGAGTGTCAATGATCATGAGAACAGTGAGGAATCATCCCAGAACCACACGTGAGGATCTTGTCAATGATCTCCAGGCAGCTGGGACCACAGTCACCAAGAAAACAATTGGTAACACAATACGCCGACAAGGATTGAAATCCTGCAGGGCCTGCAAAGTCCCTCTGCTCAAGAAAGCAAATGTCCAGGCCCATCTGAAGTTTGCCACTGAACATCTGACTGATGCAAAAGGAGAACTGGCTGAAAGTGTTGTGGTCAGATGAGACCAAAATCGAGCTCTTTGGCATCAACTCAACTCGCTGTGTTTGGAGGAGGAGGAATGCTGCCTATGACCCCAAGAACACCATCCCAACTGTCAAATATGGTGGTGGAAACATTCTACTTTGGGGGTGTTTTTCTGCTAAGGGGACAGGACAACTGCACCGCATCAAAGGGACGATGGACGGGGCAATGTACCATCCTATCTTGGGTGGAGATCAAATACTTATTTCCCTCATGAAC
The DNA here is from genome assembly GCF_062004578.1 of Staurois parvus. Lineage (NCBI taxonomy): Eukaryota > Metazoa > Chordata > Amphibia > Anura > Ranidae > Staurois > Staurois parvus. Next base: position 27,150,803 of record NW_028317943.1, read on the forward strand.
ATGCAGATCAGTGCATAATTTGTTAGACATGCATTTCTTTTGAATTTTTTGTTTCTATTCTGTCTCTCAGTGTTACAATACACCTACCATTCTATTTTTAGACTGATCATTTCTTTGTGAGTGGGCAAACATTCAAATCAGCAGGGGATCAAATACTTATTTCCTTCACTATACCCTTTATTTTATTCTGCCATTTTACACTCTTTACAGATTTAAGATCTGTCAATTTTGCCGTTGAAAATAAAACTGTTTAAAAAAAACTGTCTCCTAACTTTTTTTAGCTGGCTCCTAGATACAAAGCACATTTGTCAATCCCTGGTCTAGCCAATGCAATTTTCTGAAATAGCACCCCAAATAACCCCAAGAATAGGTTCTAAAGCAAGACACCAAGAAAAAAAGACTTTTTTTGTTGGGCTGTTATCTGCCCTTTCTCAAGATGGTCATGGCCAGAAATGCTAGTGGGGTATTTTTCAGATGACTTTGCAGCAAATTAAAGCATGGAGACATGGACGGATGGGTAAGTTTGCTCTGAATATTGAAAATGAATTAAACAGCTTTTTTGGTTTGTGGTGCTCAGATGCAGTGTAGTTTCTCTGTAAAGCCCAAACTACATGGGTTAATTTCTAGTTACTGGAAATGCAGAAACTTCCCCTGATTTGTAGTTGCCTATGATTAGTGAGTTGGTTATGTTCCCCACTGACTTCTATTGTTAAGATACGTACTTGTCGCTGAAATCATCATATATGCAACACTGGTAAGGTCTCAACTTTTTCGGTACTGTCATAACTTGTGCTATAATTCCAAAATAGGAATAGCTGCAAAATGTATTAAAGAATAAAGAAATGACAAAAAAGAGCACATGAGAAAAACAATTATAGACAAATAGACTAAACAGCTAAAATGCTTCAGACTGACCCCAAATACTTTGACATCTGAAATACTTAGGGTGATTTTTGTATATATATATATATATATATATATATATATATATATATATATATATATATAGACTTAGAAATACTATTTATAGCTATGCATTATATGAAAACTGTATTTAATCACCATTCATAATAAAAACATTTCATGACTAAAGCACAGTTTTACACCTTTAAAACTAAGCTATTTTAAGCTAGTCTAAATATATCTGATACTTAAAATAGCTTATGAAATCAAGAGCTAAAAGACATCTTTAATGATATGGAGAGTATTTACCCTTTTGGCTTAAAAACGGACTAAAACAAAACAAACAGGACATATGTTTTATATGTCTTTCTGGCTATTCAAAACTTTTAAAATTGCAAGTATCAAAAAAATGGACTTCTAACATCTCTCAAACAAGCAATCATGTTTCCCTCCTGGCAAGAGCATAACTAGGTGTTGGCATGTAATAACTGAAATCTATACTATCATTACCTAGCATCCTGTAGGACACAAGCATTGCTCCCTATGACTGATCTAAAACCAGGCAGAAGCATAGCAGACCAAAAGTACAACAAAACAGCACAGAAACATGTACCGGTACTTATTTATTGTGTTAGAAGAGAGCACTGTCAAAATAGATCTAGGTTGTATTGTTCTCCAAACATTTGCATTTTGGAACTTTTGGCTTTCACCATAAATACAGATTTACCCAACTCCTTTGGATCTTACAGATTTAGTAAATAACCTCAATAATACAGCCTTTCAAAATCATGGTTCCTATAGAGGGGTTACTTGAACAGAGAGCTGAGGAAGACTGATCTGCCTAGTTCCAGTATCAATATCACTCAGAAAAGCCCTCAGCATAGGACCAGCGGAGCCTCTCCTTTTGGCTCTCAGGTAAGTAACCCCAGACCTTTTCAGCTGCCTGTAATGGGCATTCCTTCCTGACCACCAACGCAAGGGCAGCCCATCCAATGACCAATGCAATATGGCACACAACATATTTCACTGTCTGCATTGCCTTTCTGGCCACTATATCTGTACAGAAAATAAGCAATCATACAATGTAAGAGAGTGTTCAAAAGTTGTGCACTCTAAAACACAATTTTTGCAGCAGAAGGATTTTATCAGCCACGCATTGTAAGCAGAGTATCCCATCTCTACCATTAGTATGCATCAGAGACTACCACATTCTCTTCAGATAGCTACATAGCCTTCCCTTTTTTCTGCCGCCCTTTTGCAGTTGAAAGGCTATCCCCATCTTCCTTTTTCAGCAGAAAAAATACATTAAAAGCCCAAGCTAACAGTTTTAATTAGTGAAGGGCTCTTTCTTAGTCAATAACATTAATCTACCTACCTGTTCTTTCTATGGACAATAAAACTGCTGTACACAGGGGAAATGGCAACACCAACTCTTTGATGTTGGCTTATGTAAATGGACAGTCTACCTGTTTAGTCTCTAAGGGCCCCATATCAAACAGCACTTCCCCCTTTAAGCTCACCCCAGGCAATCATTTCAACACAGAAAAGGCAGGGAAAGGAGAGTACTCCAATGCTCTGCAACTGACTTGGTTGTTTGACTTTTCCTTGCCTGTGCAGCCCTCAGATCTTTTATAGAACTCCACTTTCAGCTGACTGGTCTATGGCTACTTTTTTTAAACCACCAGTAAAGCCTGATGTTTGCTCTGCTATATAGGAGCCAGAAAAATGGCAAAAGATTCCCCGACCTCGTCTACCCCAGCACAGGGTGATCATGCTTCACTACACTTCTTTCAGTTTGAGAAAAGCTGCCTTAAAGGATTAGTTCATCCCAAATTTTTAATTTAGGGGAAAATCTCACAAATTGAATCATTCATTGACTTCTCACATTTCTTATGAACATCAGAGGCAATATCTCTAAGCTTCACTTCCCAGGTTTCTGCACATGAATAAGCACTTATTAGGATGCCTCATTGGCCCCGTTGGATTTTCTTTACATTACTGAGAGCACATCAGATGCATTGCACCTACCAAGATAATGGCTGAACTGGGGACCCTGTTGGGCGAAATGCTAATCTTGCCACAGATGGCTTCAGACATAGGAGATTCTCCATGTATACCAGGGCCCATCAATCACTGTCACTTCATTCTGCAATTAAACAATAGCTATACCTTTAATTAACAAACGCCTAACAGCTTCCTCCTCCTTCCCACACTACTAATACTTCCCTGCACAATATTGCTAATGCGTGGCTTCTCTTCACAGACCCTAATAGAAAAAGCAGTTTACTGCAAACCTACAGAAAGATAGCCATTCTATTATGCCAAAGAGAATAGGTTGTACACGCGCAGTACCATGTAGCCCTGCTGCATTAGTTTTCTTGTTTAGACGTTCTCTCTTATGTTCACCTGGTCATCCTGCCAATAAAGTTTGTTTTTCAGCAAAACAAGCTGTCCTGAACATGTAGCAGTTTGAGGGTTGAGATAAACCATTTACCACTGTCAGGGGTGCTTACAATGATCAGCAAAACCTTTATAAGAAAAGGAGAAAACTATTACTGTAACTGCTTTAAAAGAGTTAGTTGGAGTTTGGCTTCAATTTGTTAGAGTACGTAAATCTGTTAGAAGATCTAACACTCCCCTCTCTCCCAGACAAACAATGCTGCTGTCCAAAGGGGTCTCTGTGCTCCTTCAAGCCCCATTCACCTGTGTGTGTTGTGAGAACATGCACATTTTCAGCCAGGTGCAGAAGAGCAGCCTATTCACTTGAATGAGCTGCCCTAAGCATGACAAAATGTGTCAAAGAAACTTCTGCACCTTTTCAGGTGTTGAGTTTCTGATGTTTATCTATTGCGTGTGAAAACGCATGTCGTCTGGCCTTAACCATCTATGGCACTGCAAACACAATGCAGGTTTCTTATTCCTGCAACATGCAGAAGTGAATGCAGGCACAATAATACAGGGAGTGCATTACTGGCCAGATCACCAGGTGAAAACCGAGGTATAAAAATTGAAAAAGAAAACTAATTACACTTTTGGTTTTTGGCTTAAACCCTTCTGAAATGTATTCTCATCTTTTATCCTGAATTAACATACTTGATTGCCCATGGAATCCAGCTTGACCTGTTGTGATCTGCCAGTCAGCTGCCCGAAACTGGTTCCGGTTCTGGATTCAGACAACTATCCTCCTGCTGAAGTATGCCCAGCCTGCCCTCCTCTAGATGTAGTGTATGGAAGCCAATGCTCCCTTGGATATATAATGCTGATATCTCATTAGGCTTCAGGAGCTAGGACACACCATTATTGCCTAGGTGAGAATTGAGGGTGGTTGGATCAAAAGAAAATAAATCCCCTCCCACCCCAAAGAAAGTCCGCTATTTTGCCCAATGGAAGATGGAGGAATAAAATATTGGGGGAAGGGTTTCGTTTTTCAGAAGGGCACAACTAACAAAGTTATTTATGCGCATACTATGTACAATACCATTTTCTGCACTTGCAGATTTGCATTATAAAAAATATTCCCAACAGTGATTGAGCTCCCAAACTCCTTTATTTGCAGGGACTCTGCTCACCAGCATGCAACAGACCTTCCTTCCATGGGTAAACATTCACAATCACTTGTATTATTACCATGGAACCTGCTGAAACAAACTATGTCCAGACCACTATCATAAAAGCACTGCAGCCTTCAAGAACATCACAAGCACACTTCCAAAACCATTTGCCAATGCTTGTGACTGAGTATTAACATCATTATGTGCTAATGTAAATTAAATTTTGCTAAAATATCATAAACACATTTCATAGGTGGTGGCAACCACTTTTTTTTCTTTCATCTAACAGTGTACAGCGACGATTACTGTCATTGCTCTGTACATAATACTATGTGACACACCAAGTTCCTGTGAACACTGCATGGCCTGTAGTTTTCTTGTCATTGTCTCCTCAGGCAGATCTGGCTTTTTGTAAACTAAAGGGACAAGCATGAGACTGGCTGGAAGAACATAGGAGTGACAGTCACTCAGGAGCACCCAGATGGATTTCCTTAATATTCTAGCACAATTATTACTTCAGCATTTTATAACAAAACTGACAAGTCCAAGGGGATATCAGTACAAAATCTATTTTCATTTTATTTATATAACACATAAATTTATAGAGAGACAACAATTTATGTATATGATACATTTGCATCAGTCCCTATCCTCAAATAGCGTGCAATCTAAGGTCCCTAAACTCACACTCATACATACACATACTAAGGCCAATTTAGAAAGCAGCCAATGAACCTACCAGCATGTCTTTGGAGTGTTTATGTCCATCAATATACACATTAGCTAAATATTGTGAACAAGGTTCTACAATTGTACATGACATTTTATATAACAGAGAAGAAACCATTACTACCATTGACCAGTAAAGAGAAAACACCTTTGTTTACAGCACAGAGACAAAAGACTAATCAATGTTCATATCTGTTACTGTGCTTACTACACATTCATGATCTTTGCAGTTTTTTTTCCCAAATATGTCATGATCTATTTTTTTCTGGGATTTTGGATACTTGGGTTTATTTCATTAAAAAGAAGAAAAGTTACAGAAGCTGTGTGCAGAGTGCAGGACTCCTAGCAACCAATCAGCATCCATCTTGAACCGGAGTGACGGCAATGAAATAAATTGTGATAGGTTGCTATGGGTTACTGCACCATTTGTCCTGTACATTCCCACAGGATGACAAGGAACAAGTTCTCCCATGCTGCTCCTCGGGTAATGGACATGTACTACAGAAGGCAGGGACCCCCCACCCAGCCTGATCCCCAGAAGAGGTATCACAGGTGGGAACCAAATGATAGGAGGGAAGTTGATCTAAGACAGGTATGATGACTATTAGATGGTTCCCCCCTCCCATGTTGCAGACGATGAGTGACATGTGCGGCATTCATTCAGGTGATGACTTACTCCTGAAATGCTCGGATGCATAGTAATAGACGTCCTCGTAGCCCTCATGGTAATCCTCCTCCGGTCGGTACTTCTTGCCTTTCCTCCTCCTGGATCTCCGGATCTGCCGTACAAAGCCCAGGAACCTTTCCATGATGCCCGGTTGATCAGACGCGACGGCTGCAGGGCGGTGTGTGTGTGTGATCATCCACCGGGGAGCCTCTACCTGCCTGTCAGAAGACACATGGCACTCACCTCCCCGGGGACACCAGGCTCATGGTTTCCTTGGCACTGAGCTGGGGGCCCCCACGGGAGCGGAGTGCAGGAAAGTTGTCTGGCACAGGCAGTGTATGTGTATGGAGTGAGAGGGATCCCTGCATTGACATGTCCCCCCCTTCCCTCCTCCTCATTGGAAGAGGGGGCTGGAGGCACACGCCTTGCTGTCAGGGCTGAACCATTGCGCTGCAGAGTCAGGTTCTCCCTGGGCTTGTAGGGGGACCGAGGAGGAGAAGTCACGGCCAGAACCCCCCTTCCTGACTACACAAGAAGACGGGCATGGTGCATCCCACACAGGACAATAGTACTGGCTCTACACACCGCATTAACCCTTCACACAGGTGACAGCAGCCAGGCACAGGACTCTTCAGGATTCTCTCCACCCACATAATCAGAGAGTAGATGATGGGTCTGATTTCCTATACACCACATTGCATGGCTGGGGATATACAGGTGAGAGGAAGGCTGGCCATTCATAGCTCCAATCTCAACAGACAAAATCCATCCATCCACACTAAACAGCCTGGATGGACGACTCTCCATTGTATTCAGCCAGCCGGCCTCCTAACAGTGACAGGAGGTGACATCAGATAGGACCAGTCACCATGACATGTTCCCCCTTGGCTCAGGGCATTTATAAACAGACTTTTGTCAAGCCAGGTGGTGCTTGCAGAGCCACCCACAGCCCCAATGGCATTCCATCTATGGGGGCTTTAAAAGAGTTCCAGGATTCCACACCAAACCACAAATAGAGCACTGAGGATCTCACACAGCTCACTGGACTCATTCTTAAAGTGGAGCTCCACCCAAAAGGGGAAGTTCAGCTTTAAGGCTTCATCCTCTGCTCCCCATTAAGGATTGGCACCTTTGGGGAGCAGGTACCCAATTTTGACAGGCACCTGCTCCCAATTCCGCTGCGATAGCCTTGCGGAAGTTGTCCTCCCCCACCCTCCCCTCCCTAGTAGTCTTCTGGGCCACATGACAGGTCCCAGAAGACGACGAGACCATTCAGAAAGCGCAGCGCTACTCACACATGCGCAGTGGGCACCTGGCTGTAAAGCCGAAAGCTGTCACAGCCGGGTGCCCACACAGAAGATGCTGGCGCCAGGGAGAGAAGACAGCTGGTGAAACCGACTGCAGTGTGGACACTGCTGGATTGAGGGACAGGTGGATGTTTTTTTTTTTTTTTTTTTTTTTTTTAACAGCAGCTACAGTTTTTGTAGCTGCTGACTTTCATTTTTTTTATATTGTGACTGGACAACCACTTTAAGCTGGCCATACACAATACAATCTTCTTGTTAAAATTCCTTTAGATTTACCTTCAACTGCATAGTGCAAGGGCCTGCCTGAAAATAAAAATTAGGTTTGACCTCATATTATATGGTTTTGGTCATTCTAAAGGAAAATTGTACAAGCGAATTGTACAACAATTGCCCAACAAACAACTACTTCACTTTCACTAACTTTTTATTGAAAAAATTTGAGGTACAAAGCATAGCGCAAGAAAACTTTTTGAAGTTGCCAAGAAGACATTGACAGCTAGAACGTAGCTGCTGAGAGAGTTAAACCATCCAACAGGGTACATAGCATATTAAAAGGCAAAACTTGTAGCCTGCAAGTTAGAGTAGACATCAATGAGCCAGGTAAATTTGTCGCAAGCTATGAAACAATAAGCAGATCAGGACAGCAAGTCTGAACAAACAAGATCTGCAATGAAGAAATAAGAAAAAAGGAAGGAAGGACGTCTGCCCAAAACAAACACCCCTAAAGCTGGACTACTATATTGAGGCATAGCTCTCACAACTACTTCACTTTCAATAATGACATCTATTTTCAGTGTATGTATACCACTATGGGACATAAAATGACAGCCCAATATGCAATATTATTTAAGGATGACCTGGAAAACAAATTTCTTAAAGTGGTTCTAAAATCTAAACATATTTTACCTTAATGCAAGGAATGCATGAAGGTAAAAATGTATAGGCATCAATTTGGCTCCTCACCCTCCATTTTACTTACTTGAGCCCTCATTCGATAAAGCGCTGTGCATGTCTGCAGCTCTTCTCTCCCCTCACTTCCAGGTCTCACAGGCTTAGCTGAGGCAGAAGGAGCTACTGGCTCCCACTGCTGTCAATCAATGCTAGGGATGAGGGAGTGAGGGGTGGGGCAGAGTCCTGCTGTCTGCATCAATGGGTGCAGCAGCGGGGCACAGGAGCATTCCCGCACAAGTGCCCCCATGGGAAGTGGCTAAAGGAAGCACTAGCCAGAGAGGAGAAGCCAACCAAGCCAGCGGGGTACCCAAAAATAGGAGGTTCGGGGCCATGTTCATGGTAAGTATAGACATGTTTGTTATTAAAACAATTTCCTTTTAGACTTTTTAATTGACTATTTAAATACATATCAATTTCTTAGACACGACACGTATCCATCAGGGATGACAAGTCACACACTTCAATATACAGGAAGCCCGCTAATAGATGCAACTATCTCCACTGTTCCAGTTTCCATCCCCCTGCACACCAAATGGGCCATCATACACAGCCGGGCCATCACATGCCACCTAATATGCTCAGAGACAGAAATAAACATCTCAAAATATCTCAGAACACTAGCAGATTCCTCCCATAGAAAAGGTTACAAGAATAAAACCATCAATACAAGTATAATCATGGCCATGAAAACCCCAAGAGAAAATCTACAATACAAAGAGAAAAAAAAATAGCCATGTGCCTCTAGTAACCACATACAATCAGTGCTAGAATGGATAAAAAAGATAATCAAAAATGTGCAACACATCATAAAAGGGAGGATGAAATGCTGAAAGAAATATCCCAACAACCTCTAATGCTGGCTTTCAGGCAAGCACCCAAACTCAGACATAAACTAATCAGAGGGAAACTTCACTCTAACTACAAAGTCGCACATAAAATAATCAATTGCTGTAAACTGTGCAGCCAAATTAATCCATGAAAAAATGTCACACACCAAAGGGACCTTCAATATTAAAGGATCATACAGCTGTACCTCCAGTAATGTTGTTACCTCATCCAATGCAAGCAAGGATCTTATGTTGGTGAAACAGTTTACAGATTACAAACAAGAATGAATTTACACAGACACACCGATAAAGAGCATAAGGAAGGATTTGTGCACACCTGTAGGACATCATTTCTCACAAGCAGACCACACTCTTGAAGGCATGACTGTTTTAGTTCTTAAAGGGAACATCAAAACTACTAAAAAAAAGGAAACCGTTTGACCTAAGAATGATAATTCCATATTCTAGTTTTAGTGTAGTGTTCTCCGCACAAGTGTGAACAAGCCCTTACTCTTAATAGACACCATTTCAGTATTCTCTTTCATACAACTAGGATACATATAAATATTCCCTTCTAAAATAAAACTGATTAAAAGATAATTGATCTTTCTAGAAGCATCTCCAAAGATAAAGTCATTTTCATAGAAGTAATTTAGAATTTTGCAGTACAACATTTGAGATCTCTGTAAGAGACTCATATAAACGTAAAGCATGGTATAATTGAAAATGAGTTCTTCTGCTTTCAGAATGAAATACATGAAGTGGTTTTTGGCTAAAAATTCATGTTGCATAGATAACACTCATTCATTCCATTATAAATTAATCTGAGGGTCAAAAAGGCAATTCTATTTTGTGATTCACAGCCAATATAGCCAATTAAAGCATTTATGAAGCCTAGTATTCTCACAGATTACTACAGATTGCCGAGTTAGCAAATTTACTCACTGCCACAATCATAAATACAGAATGACCTCTGCACTAAACAATGAAAAGCACAGGTTTCCAAATGTATCAATATCGGCTGCATCAAAGTGAAGGTTTGAAGAATTTTGATTAGTTGTCCATTAAAGACAATATGATTCTTTGGTTAATCATTTAGTACAGGTTTAGCATAACAATTAAAATGGTTGTAAAGGCTCAAGAGTTTTACCTTCACGCATTTGATGCATGAAGGTAAAAAACCTTTGTGCAGCAGCCCACAGAATACTTACCCAAGCCCCTACTCGAGCCAGCAATGTGCATAGGAGCCTCGGCTCTTCCGGGTCTCTTCCTCTGCATTGGTTGAGACAGTAGCAATAGCCATTGGCTCCCGTTACTGTCAATCACAGTCAGTGAGCCAATAAGGAGAGAACAGGGGCGAGGCTGAGCCACGCTCCGTGTGTGAATGGACACACAGAGCAGCAGCATGGAGCAAGCCTACTCAGGTGCCCCATATGAAGCTGCTTGCTAGATAGAAGGGAGGAGCACCGGCGGGGGGGACAAGAGAAGGCATCAAGGTTGCTCTGTGCAAAACTTTTCCCACAGCAGTTTGTGTTTTCAGTCCAATAGACTTCAAAGGAACCGCATATAAAATGCAAGTGCTGTGTCTGAGTGCGTTTTTGACATATTTTGATGTGTTATGCGTTTATAATCTGCCCGGCAACAAGTTGACGAAAAAAAAACACAATTAAAACGCAAAACGAATAAAAAATGCTTAAAAAATGCATGTGCAAAAACGCAAAATGCACCACAAAAAGCACTGCAGAAACAGAGGAAACACAAACTGAATAGGTGTGAACTTACCCTTAACCAGTTGCTGTCCGCCTACTGTTTATAAACGGCAGGACGGTGGTGTCGCAAATGTGCGCAACAGAGACTGACGCAGTCTGCCATTTTGTTAAGAGTATCCATGTTATTCCCTCATTCTCCTTCCGCTCCCTTCCTGAGAGGCACAGTGACAGATGTGTTTGTGTACTGTTTATGGGTCACTGGCAGGCCAAGGCCTCATTAGCTAGGTGCCGAGCTGTCTTTGAAAGCTGTATCCTTTCTCACCTAGGAAGAGATAGGACCAGCTTTCCCAAGAGAGCTGGAGTCTCACTGGCCAAAGTACCTGTGTAATTTCACGCCTCGTGAAAAGATAACAATGCCTTCCCAGGAGTTCAAGGCATTCCCAAGAAGCCCACACCAGATAACATTTTTAAGAAATCAATTTTTCCCCTATGTCTCATATCTTGGAATATGAGAGACCGACATAAAAGCCAGACATCTCATTGGATGGATGATGAGCAGGTGAACAGTTTGATGGGTCACTCGCCTTATCTCGGGCGCATGGGAAGGCAGAGAAATAGATCTTGCGAACCGTGTAGCATACAATTTCATAATTCGTATCTAAATAATCCCCAGGCTTGTCTGCATAATAATATACTCGCGGGTGGACTGTCGCTTGTGCAGATGGGAAGTTATGAACCAGAATATGAATTATGAAAGATGTGGGCTCCAGATTAGGGTTCCGCCCGACGATCCCTCCCTAAACAGGGGATTGGTCTATTACTTCAGAACCACCCCCAGCTAAGAAACTTTAACTACTTGAGCCCCAGCCACTGCATTAAAACGTTTGCAGGGTGGCACGGCTGCGCAAAACCACGTTTTAAAACGTGGTTTTGTAAAACAGGTAGGGGGCACGCACGAAGCGCGTGCCCGCCCTACCTGTCCCGCGGGTGTCAGCAGCGGGTCTCAGCCGCCGCGTCACGGCCGGTCATTACCGGCCGTTTCCCGGCGATTAGCGGCAATTGCTGACAAAGAGCAGGGCTGCATTGTTTACACACAGCCCTGCTCTCAGTCAGTTGCCTGTCCGCTCCTGACAAGCTGAACCGGAGAGAAGAGTTTATCTCTCCGGATCAGCCTGTCCCCGTCCAGCACACCCCCCGCCCCCTAGTAAAACACTCCCCTCACACAGTTAACCCTTTCAGTGAATAAAAATGTTAACTCCTTCCTCCCCAGTGCCATTAGTACAGTGTCAGTGGGGTTTTTTTTTCCACTGATCACTGTATTGGTGTCACTGGGGATGTCAGTGACCCCAAGTCAGTTCCCCCCAGTGTCAAAATGTCTGCCGCAGTCCTGCCATAAGTCGCTGATCGGCGCCATAAGTCGCTGATCGCCGCCATTATTAGTATTAAAAATCACAGTATCTTTCCCGCCATTTGTAAACACTAACTTTCATGTAAACCAATTAATTTACATGTATTGGGATTTTTTTTTAGCAAAGACATGTCGCAGAATGCATTTTGAACAAAATTTGTGACAAAATTTAATTTTTTAACTGGACATGTTTTATAGCAAAAAGTCCAAAATATTGTTTTTTTTCTAAAAATTGTCAGCCTTTTTTAGAACCGCACAATTAAAACCGCACAGGCGATCAAACACCACCGAAAGAAAACTTAATTTGTGGGAAAAAAAGAATGTAAATTTAATTTGGGTGCAGTGTTGCATGACCGCGCAATTGTCAGTTAAAGTAACGCAGCCCCGTAACACAAACCTCTTCTGTAACCGCTTCCTGACCACCCTACAGCAGAAATACTGCTACAGGGCGGCATGGGTACGCAAAATCACATATATATGTATATATATATATACATATACACGTGATTCGCACTCCCGTAGGTTTCACACCCCTCCCAGATAGCGTCAGATTGCCCATCAGTACACCAGTGTCAGGGCTCCCGGGTATGACCAGAGGTGTGTGACTGACGCAGGGAAACGCAGACTTCAGATAAGTTATAAACAATTTATTAACACTAACAATACAACATAAACGCAGTGCAATACTAAAACATAACACAGTGCAAACGAACCAAACCAAACCACCCACAGATAACAGTACATACAGTGCAAGCGTCGTCAGGCAGGCCGGGTCAATATCAATCGGGCAGGTAGGTACAGGGGGAGCAAGCGGAGAATAGCCAGGTCACGAGCAGGGTACAGCAACTAACAGGCAGGTAGGTACAGGGGGTCAGGCAGAGAATGGTCGGGGTCACAAGCCAGGGATCAGAACAGGAGAAGTCAGCAGAGGTCAGAATCAAGCCGGGTCAGCAACAAGACAGGAACAGGGACAGGAACAGGAGCAGGATGCAGGAACAAGATACAGGGCCCAGGAAAAACACAACACCAAGGCAGAGTCTGCAGGTCTGAAGGTCCCTTAAATACACCAGTATAATTAGTTCCAGGTGTTTGACTGGCTGCAAGGTTGAGTCTCTGATTGCTGGGAGCACCCGCTGGCCAGCCCTGGTACTGCAGCTCATAAGGCAGGTGAATCCCACTATTGCTGGCCAGTCCATTCCTGACAGTACCCCCCCCTCAAGGAGCGGCCTCAGGACGCTCCAAACAGTCCTAGCTGGGCAAAAAGTTCCACCGTCCGGGTCTGGTAACTGGCGGGATATCAAAGACTGGCACACCTGGCAGGACTCCGGGCAGCGGTACACCGGGCAGGGGCACACCGGGCAGCGGCACACCGGGCAGAGGCACATCGGGCTGGACTCCGGGCAGCGGCACATCGGGCTGGACTCCGGGCAGAGGCACATCGGGCTGGACTCCGGGCAGAGGCACATCGGGCTGGACTCCGGGCAGAGGCACATCGGGCTGGACTCCGGGCAGAGGCACATCGGGCTGGACTCCGGGCAGAGGCACATCGGGCTGGACTCCGGGCAGAGGCACATCGGGCTGGACTCCGGGCAGAGGCACATCGGGCTGGACTCCGGGCAGAGGCACATCGGGCTGGACTCCGGGCAGAGGCACATCGGGCTGGACTCCGGGCAGAGGCACATCGGGCTGGACTCCGGGCAGAGGCACTCCGGGCAGCGGCACATTGGGGCGACGGGCATCGGGCCCCCAGGCGGGGCGACAGGCATCGGGCCCCCAGGCGGGGCGACAGGCATCGGGCCCCCAGGAGGGGCGACAGGCATCGGGCCCCCAGGAGGGGCGACAGGCATCGGGCCCCCAGGCGGAGCGGCGGCGCCGGGCCCCCAGGCGGAGCGGCGGCGCCGGGCCCCCAGGCGGAGCGACAGGTCTCGGGCCCCCAGGCGGAGCGGCGGGCGCCGGACCCCCAGGCGGAGCGACAGGTCTCGGGCCCCCAGGCGGAGCGACAGGTCTCGGGCCCCCAGGCAGAGCGACAGGTCTCGGGCCCCCAGGCAGAGCGACAGGTCTCGGGCCCCCAGGCAGAGCGACAGGTCTCGGGCCCCCAGGCAGAGCGACAGGTCTCGGGCCCCCAGGCAGAGCGACAGGTCTCGGGCCCCCAGGCAGAGCGACAGGTCTCGGGCCCCCAGGCAGAGTGACAGGTCTCGGGCCCCCAGGCAGAGCGACAGGTCTCGGGCCCCCAGGCAGAGCGACAGGTCTCAGGCCCCCAGGCGGAGCAGCGGGCGCCGGACCCCCAGGCGGAGCGACAGGTCTCGGGCCCCCAGGCGCAGCGGCGGGCACCGAGTCACCAGGCACGACAGTGGGCACCGAGTCACCAGGCACGACAGTGGGCACCGAGTCATCTGGCAAGACTGCGGGCACCGAGTCGTCTGGCAAGACTGCGGGCACCGAGTCGCCAGCGGGCTCTGAGTTAATTGGTACGACAGCGGGCACCGGATCAGGTACCGGATCATCTGGATCAACAGCGGGCATCGAGTCAACTGGCCTAATAGGATCATCAGGCTGGATCAGTTCATTATGCTGGGTAGAAGCATCCGGCTGAGTAGAGGCTTCAGGCTGAGTAGAGGCTTCAGGCTGAGTAGAGGCTTCAGGCTGAGTAGAGGCATCAGGCTGAAGAGAGGCATCAGGCTGAAGAGAGGCATCAGGCTGAAGAGAGGCATCAGGCTGAAGAGAGGCATCAGGCTGAGTAGAGGCTTCAGGCTGAGTAGAGGCTTCAGGCTGAGTAGAGGCTTCAGGCTGAGTAGAGGCATCAGGCTGAGTAGAGGCATCAGGCTGAGTAGAGGCATCAGGCTGAGTAGAGGCATCAGGCTGAGTAGAGGCATCAGGCTGAACCACGGAAGGCAGGTTCTCAGACGGTAGGCTCACCGGTTTGGATACTGGCAGGATGGTACTGGTTGGAAAGAATTTTCGCTTTTTTCTGGTTTTAACTACTGGGGCACTGCAAGTAAACGCAGGTCTGCAAATGAATGGAGCAGCTGGAGACAGAGAAGAGCTGGAGGATGGAACAGGGGAAGGAACAGTCGCTACAGAGGGCTTCTTTACAGGGTTAAAGGCAGGATAGGTGCAGCGAGTGGGAACAGGGTACTGACATGCGGTAGATAGCCAAGTATACTGGGCTGTAACTGGAGGAGCTGTTGGGAATACAGGAGTAGAGCTTTGAGGAGATAGATTAGAAGCAGGACAGGGTCTTTGTAAGCTGACTGAGGCTGGGTGTAACAAATCTGTCCATGTCTGCAGTATGGGTTGAACAAAGCTGAGCTTACACAAAGTCTGTCTGACTAAAGACTGCACTGCGTTTATACAATCTCTTAGTACCTGTGGTGAACATGTGAAATAACGCTCCAGAAAGTAACCCACATCATCCTCTAATAACCATACCAGGGACTCTACCTGGTCTGCACTAAATGGTGGCAAAAATTCATCCCTGCATTCAGGGGTACCAGATGAAACCAACTCAGCACAAACCTCAATCAATGGCTGCACCTCAGAGAACTCTGTGCCCTGATCTACTAGAACATGAGCGAGCCGTATACATTCTAGCAGTTCATCCCGGGTATACTCCTTCAGAGTTTGATAAGCATACTCCCTGTCATCAAACACTAGCAGATATAAATACGCAACCTCATCCAGATCCATCCTTCCCATCAACAAACCAAGATGGCTTCCCTGTGCAGCCACTTCTGGTCAGGATTGGCCTTGGTGTAATGTCAGGGCTCCCGGGTATGACCAGAGGTGTGTGATTGACGCAGGGAAACGCAGACTTCAGATAAGTTATAAACAATTTATTAACACTAACAATACAACATAAACGCAGTGCAATACTAAAACATAACACAGTGCAAACGAACCAAACCAAACCAAACCACCCACAGATAACAGTACATACAGTGCAAGCGTCGTCAGGCAGGCCGGGTCAATATCAATCGGGCAGGTAGGTACAGGGGGAGCAAGCGGAGAATAGTCAGGTCACGAGCAGGGTACAGCAACTAACAGGCAGGTAGGTACAGGGGGTCAGGCAGAGAATGGTCGGGGTCACAAGCCAGGGATCAGAACAGGAGAAGTCAGCAGAGGTCAGAATCAAGCCGGGTCAGCAACAAGACAGGAACAGGGACAGGAACAGAAGCAGGATGCAGGAACAAGATACAGGGCCCAGGAAAAACACAACACCAAGGCAGAGTCTGCAGGTCTGAATGTCCCTTAAATACACCAGTATAATTAGTTCCAGGTGTTTGACTGGCTGCAAGGTTGAGTCTCCGATTGCTGGGAGCACACGCTGGCCAGCCCTGGTACTGCAGCTCATAAGGCAGGTGAATCCCACTATTGCTGGCCAGTCCATTCCTGACAACCAGTCATCACATTTAACCCCTTCATTGCCAGGAACACGCTCATGTACAATAATCCTCCATTGCTAGTATAGTGCCTGAACTGGTCAATATCTTTGATCAGGTCAGCACTATACCAGCGTTCACATTAATATAGCGTCCCCAAAAACGCAGCATTAGCAGGATCATCCCCGAAAACGCAGCATTAGCAGGATCATCCCCGGCACCTGCGTTTAGCCCCTACGCTTACCCCCCCTTCTCCCCCAGCAAGTGCAGTGTCAGTAGGTCACTGTCACTTGATACATTGCACACAAAACTGCAGTGTTCGCAGAATCAGGCCTGATCTCTGTTAGCACTTGTCAGTAAATTTTGATGACACTCATATGCAGCAGAGTGCCAGTACTAGTGCCGCTCTACCTTTTGGTGAACTGGTGAGTACCTGCAGTCTAGTACATCCTGGTCTTTCACATACCTCCTTGATTTTTGGAGCTGTTTTTCAGGGAATATCTGTATGCGTTGATTGTGGATCAAAGCAATTTATATGCACAACAATTCATCGCCGCCAACCCAAATTCAAACCTTGTCAGACCATTCGCATGGAAACTCATTACGGTTTTCAAATTTACATTTTTTTTGGGCCTAACCCTCAACATGGGCATTACTACAAGAAATGAATTGCGGTTGTGTTGGTCAGCAGACCCGATTCATCATATGCCGTGTTCTCTGCTGCCATGGCCAGGCATAGATATGAGAGTATAATGTGTTTTATGCATTTCAGCAACAATACACTCTGTCATCCTCGGGGTGACCCTGAATTTGACCGGCTCCACAAAATTCAGCCCCTCGCAAATCACCTTAACCTAAAATTTGCAGATATCTATACTCCCCAGCAAAACATCTGCGTTGAGGAGTCCCTCATTAATTTTTCTGGCTGCCTTGCATTCAAACAATTTGTCCCCTGCAAGCGTGCCAGATATGGGGTCAAGATGTAGAAGACCTGTGAGAGGACAACAGGCTATACTTATAAGTTTTGGATTTACGAGGGAAAAGATAGTCACGTGGAGCTCCCTGGATGCTCAGACTACATGGGGAGCAGTGGCAAGATAGTTTGGGACTTGGTGTCATCATTTCTCCATATGGGGTACCACTGATACGTGGACAATTTTTATTTAGACATTTATTCAATCTTGGAACTGGCACTTGTGGCAAAGTGTGACCTAATGTGTGCCCACCATTAGAAATGGGTGGATGCAGGGCGGTATATTCTAATGGTGGGCATACCACACACTTTTTCTGGCAGAGATTTCTTCTAATTTTTTCATTCATTCCACAGGCTGCATACAAAAAAAAAAAAAAACATAGCATATATAACCAACAAGGTCCAGCGACGTACTGGTACATCACTGGATTTGAATGGTTATACCAGGATGATGCCTACAGCTGCAGGCATCATCCTGGTATTGTTTTTTTCAGCCGGCAATCGGCTTTCATGTAAAAGCAATCCTAGTGGCTAATTAGCTGCAAGATTGCTTTTACAAACAGTGGTAGATGATGTCCCCCCTCCCCCGCTGCCTTCCACGGCCATCTCGGGCAGTCCCGTGCCATCAGGGGAACCTGAGAATGCAGCCGGTGTTTCTGCCAGCTGACCATAGAGCTGATTGGAGACCAGAATGGTCCCAATCATCTCTATAGTCTAAGAATTCGGAAGCTACAAGCATGTCATCACTTCAGTTTCGCAGGATATAAACAGCGCCATTTGTAAATTGGGAAAGCATCTGATCACACCGATTTTGGTTTGATTAGATAATGTGAGGGCAGAGGAGATATCTAGAGTCGGATAGACCCCAGATTTCTCAAAAAGAATAAATGACAATGCCCATTGAAGTTCTAGGGGTTATTTGCATTCCCTGTTATAGCATTAAAAGTGATAAAAAGAAAAAAGAAAAAAGGTACAATGTAAAAATAATTAAAAAAAAAAATTGCCCCTCCCATGCGCACGAACCTGTGTGCACAACCCTTGACCCCGTGCCGTTATGTAAACGGCGGTTGCACCATGCATGTGAGGTATTGCCGTGAACATCAGATCAAAGGCAATAATTCTAACATTAGACCTCCTCTGTAAATCTAAAATGGTAGCTTTTAAAGGCTTTTAAAGCGCTGCCTATGGATATTAAAAATGTTTGCAGTTTGTTGCCATTGCACGGGGCATGCACAGTTTTAAAGCATGTCATGTTTGGTATCTATTTACTCTGCATACCATTATCTTTTATATTTTACCAAACAATTGGCCAATATATTGTGTTTTTGTGCATTAAAAGTAAAAAAAGTTTTTTTTTTTTAAATTTGCATTTGAAAAATCACTGCACGAGTACTATGTGCCATAAAAAATTGTAGTACCCACCATTTTATTCACTAGGGTGTCTGCTTTAAAAAAATATATAATGTTTGGGGGTTTAAATTAATTAGCTCGCAAAGTTTTTTACCACAAGTTTTTGGAAAATGACAAAAAAAAACTTTTTTTTTTTTTTTTTTACACAAAATTGTCACTTAAAATGATTGACTGCTCACACATGCCATGGGTATATGTGGAATTACTCCCCAAAATACATTTTGCTACTTCTCTCGAGTATGGGGGTACCACATTTGAGAGACTTTTTTGCAGTCTAGCCAAGTGCAGGACCCCAAAATCCAATAAGCACCTTCAGGCTTTTAAAGGGCTTTATTTCCTCATTACACTTCCAGACTACTTATCACAGTTTCAGAGGCCCTGAAATGCCAGGATAGCACCTAACCCCCCCCAAATTACGCCTTTTTGGAAAGTAGACGCCCCAAGGAATTTGATAAAAAGCACATTAAGTATTTTGCAGATCTCATTTGTTGCCACAAGTTTTTGGAAAATGAAGAAAAAAAACAAAAACATTTTTTCTATTTTTTTTTATATTTCAAAACCTTGTGAGAAAAAATGAGATCTGCAAAATACTCACCATGCCTCTTTTTAAATTCCTTGGGGTTTCTACTTTCCAGAAAGGGGTCATTTGGGGGGGGGTTTGGGGCTATCCTGGCATGTTAGGGCCTTCAAAACTGTGATAGGTAGTGAGGAAATGTAATGAGGAAGTTACACACCTTCAAGCTTTCAAAGTGGTCATTGGATTTCAGGCTCCTGTATGTGGCTAGGCTCCCAAAAAGTCTCACACGTGGTATCCCCATACTCAGTAGAAGTAGCAGAATGTATTTTGCGGTGTAATTACACATATACCCATGGCTTGTGCGATAAATAAATCATTTAAATGACAACTTCGTGTAAAAAAAAAAAAAAAAAGTTTTTGTCATTTTCCAGAAACTTGTGGAAAAAAATAAATCTTCCATGGACTCAATATGCCTCTCAGCAGATAGCTTAGGGTGTCTAATTTCCGAAAAGGGGTCATTTGAGGGGTGTTTGTACTATCCTGGTATTTTAGCACCTCAAGAAATGTGATGGGCAGTCAAAGTAAAAGCTATGTAAATTCCATTATCTATACCATAGTTTGTAGATGCTATACCTTTCATAAAAAGCAATCAATATACACTTCTTGGGATTCTTTTAACCAAAAACATGTAGCAGAATACATTTTGGCCTAAATTTATGATGAAATTTTAGTTTTTTTAGATATTTTTTATGACCAAAATGAGAAAATATTGTATTTTTTAAAAAAAAAAAATTTCTTCAAAATGTTTCTGGTTATAGCGCCAAAAATAAAAAGTGCACAGGTAATCAAATACCACCAAAAGAATGCTCTATTTGTGTTTTTTTAAAGCCTACAAGGAGTTAGTTTTGAAGACCTGTGCCTTTCGCTCTGAAATGTGATCTTCTTACATCCAACGCTTAATGGCAAGTAACTTAACCTCTTAACTTCTCCCTGTTATCTCTTTGCTGTGCTGTTTTCTATATATCTAGTTACATCTTCTCTGTAAATATTTTTATTGCACCTGTTTGACCCTTTTAGTAATAAATTTTTCTTTCTGAAAGTGTTAAACTGTTTCTATAGCTCTTAATTGCAATTTACGAATCCCTGCCTTTATAGAGACGCTACTGTTTGTTTTAACTCTCTGTATAACAGGCCTGTATTATGACCAGGTTATGCAGTCGATTATATCAACCATTATAGTGTTATAGCTGAACGCAGCATTTCCTCTTTCTTTGATCAAAAAGGAGGTGGTGGCAGTGTGAAGGGGTTAATTGCGTAACCCAGTAACAATCGATTCAGGCTGCTGGTATCCATTAGCTGGAAAATCGTTGTGCAGGGTGCAGCTGGGTGTGGCATTGTTCCGTACGTCACATTGCAGTTTTAGGTCGGCTAGCCCTTCGGTCACGGGTTTGGTGAGAAGGTCTGGGGTCTGATGCCGTGATCGTGACAGGTGGCACTCCAGGGGCGGGTTGCCGTTCATAAACGGCACCCGCCATTTCTAGCTGTGCGCGCTCCCTGGGAGAACGCAGTACCGCGATCCGATGCCCGCTGTGTCCTCCGGACACAGTGGAACACCGATCGTCAGGCAGGACCTCTATACGAGGTCCCGATCATGTGATCACTGATTGGCCAATCAGTGATCACATGCAAAGTAGTAAGCAAGATGTCACTTGTGACATCATTGCTTACTACGTGTGAAATCTGTGAATGATTACAGAGATCACATGGTACAAGGCTATTCACAGCAGCCTTGTACCATGTGACAAGCTGTGACCAATCACAGCTCACTCAGTAGTTCTCAATGGCTGCAAGAATGCAGACAGAGAGAAAGAGAAATGATTGCTTTTACATCCTATATGGGTGTAAAAGCAATGAGTGTAAAAAAAAAAAAAAATCATCACCCCCCACAATTAGTACAGTGTCACCATGGTGACACTGTACTGCTATTGTGACAGTATGTAAAAAAATAAATAATAAATCTAAAAAAATAAAATAAAATGTAAAAAAAAAGTTTAAAAATTATAATTTTTGGTTATAAACTAATTTGGCTTATTTTTTTTTTACTAAAAAGATAACAGAATACATTTTGGCCAAGATTTATGATGAAATATTATTTATTTGCAAAATTTTATAAGAAAAACACTTTTTTTCAAAATTTTTGGATTTTTCATTTACATAGCAAAAAAAATAAAAATCCCAGTGGTGTATAAATACCACTAAAATAAAGCTTTATCTGTCTCAAAAAAATGGTAAAAAATTCATATGGGTACAGTGTTGCATGACCGTGCAATTGTCAAAGTGTGATAGCGCTGAAAGCTGAAAATTGCCCTGGACAGGAAGGGGGTAAAAGTGTCCGGACAGGAAGTGGTTAGGAGTTTACATGTCAAAACCTTTTATGAGAGAAAATGTAAGGCAACCTGAAAATCTGATTTGTGAATGTACTCATTATCGTATGTGGACGTCGTGAGTCATAAAGTGCACCTAACATTTAATTTGGAGTACCCTCATCTGCTCAACTCCCATCATTAAAACAAAAAAGCGTTCACATTTCCAGCCGAATACCACAGCAATACACTATTGATACAATTTCCGTTTAAATTGGTAACCATCTCCAGCACCTATGCACGTAACACAACAAAATATTTTTTTATTTGTTACAATGGGCACATTCACTTTAACCAGCAATGTGACTGATTTGATCAGGGAGTAGAGGTTACGATGCATGTTTGAATGTATTAGGGTATGTGAATGTTATCCCTATACTGAAACAGTATTATAAGCTATTCAATGAATATTCCAACCAAATTGGTCTCTTCCAACAGAGTTGCCAGATGTTGTCACTAGGAATAATAATCTGTACATGAATCACTGATGGATATTAGGAATGTTCACTTACAGTGAACAGTGTAGTCCCGCATGTGCTTAGATTCTTTATGTAATATGCATGGGCTCAATAGAATTACTAATAAATTCCATATTTTAAAGCCCAACTTCACCTGCAGATCTTTTATTCCTTTCGGGTTGCTGATACAGTAAATCCATTTATTGCTCTACTTGGTCTTCTTTCCTCTCAATGAAGCACATAATTTCAATTCTAATCAATGTATTTGCCCTATTGTCTGGTATCGTGATGCCCATTTTCATTGAACAACAAAATGGGGCGGCATGAGAATTATGGAATGCTGGGATCCAGAAACATCCATCGCATTGCCAGACAGAGAAGCGGGATTTGTCACACCAGAGAAAACATCTCCACTGGTTTAGAGTTGGGTGGCGGCGTGCTTTACGCCACTGCATCCGACGTTTTGCATTGCGCTTGGTTATGTAAGGCTTGGATGCAGCTGCTCGGCCATGGAAACCCATTCCATGAAGCTGTCTATGCACTGTTGTTCTAATCTGAAGGCTACACGAAGTTTGGAGGTCTTCAGCTATTGACTCTGCAGACAGTTGGGAACTTCTGCGCACTTCAGCATGCACTGACTCCGCTCTGTCATTTTACGTGCCCTACCACTTCATGGCTGAGTTGCTGTTCTTCCCAGTTGCTTCTACTTTCTTATATTGCCACCAGCAGTTGACCGTGGAATATTTAGTAGCAAGGAAATTTCACAGCTGGACTTACTGCACAGGTGGTAATCTATCACAGTACCACGCTTGAATTTACTGAGCTCCTGAGAGCAACCCATTCTTTCACAAATGTAAAAGCAGTCTGCATGCTTAGGTGCTTGATTTTATACACCTGTGGCCATGGAGGTGATTGGAACACCTGAATCCAATGAAATGGAGGGGTGTCCCAATACTTTTGGGAATATAGCGTATGCCCATACCTGCTAATGAATGTATACAGTTATGCGGTTTCAAATGAAACAAGAAACAGTTTACTTAATCTGGAGAAGAGACTCCAACTGCCCTTTGTAAAGTATAACTAAGGTAACCTCAAGCCAATAATTGACTTTAAATCCACTGCTTTTCCTTGCTACATCCATTAAGAAGAAAACCTCTACAACCTGCAATTCATTGGTACAGGATACCACTGCACGTGACCGACCATGCCATTGTTTCTCTGATTTTCCCTTTCAATTCTCTACTGCAGTTGATGACAGGTTCTGTGTGAAGCAAAGGCAACAATGTCCTTGCACTCACAGGGCCATGGCAAAAAAAACCCCAGAAAAGCACCAGCAAGTCAGACCGAGAGACCTTCTTGTCAGTAAACAGCTATTTTAGGGTTGTGTCGTATTTTCTTCAAGGGAGCACAACAAACTAATTTTGACTCCAGGCCTGCTTTAATGTGATTTTCACAATTAAATTCAGCCAAGTAAAAAACTATTAGGAAACTTAAATAAGATCAGGTTATGTCCTATTTTGAGTCTGATTTAAATGCGAATTCCTGAGGACCCAGTATTGACTTTAACCATAGGGCTACATGGGTGATTAGATCTCTTTGCTACTGAACAATTTAGTCACTCGTTATTAGTCACCTCATTTGCAGCACATTCAAATCAATGCACAGCTAATGAGATGATTGTAAGCAAATGGTTAAACCTAGCAGCAAAGAGTGTTTATTGCCCCTGTAGCCCTAGCCTTTAGCTGCTTACAAACATTTCACAGTGGCTATCCATGCATACCCAGCCTGACCACCAAACTAGCTTAGCTTAATATTAGAAATAATTGTAATATAAGCAAGGAAATCTGGATGCTGTGAACTTGTATGTTTGCACCTCAGGAGAAAGGAGAGGAAGTTCTACAGATGGTCTCAAAGAAACCCAAGCTCAGCAATCAAGTCCAGCCAGAGAGCATCAGGGGTGAGCTACAGCCACCTGAACATTCCATGACTCAATGGAACGATCCAGTAAGCAGTCTCTTATATCTGTAGCCAAATTATTTAACTCCAGTATCTTAGTTTTTATCTGCGGTTAGTATTGTCTTTAAGATTTACGCACTCTTGTACTGGTAGATTTATGCGCTCTTGTGCATCCCGCTCCCATGCCCCCTTTCTCACACTTCTTCTCCTAACCGCGGGGGACATCTCCCCGAAGCTTGGTCCTCCACCACCTCACTCACCCACAAGGCACCCTCTCACTTCCACGCCCTGCCGCAACCCCCTCAATCTAATACCTGTCTCTCTGCTCCCCAAAACCACCCCACCCGTTTTCGTGCGCACTCCTGAATGCCCGATCGGTTTGCAACAAGCTCAACGCCATCCACGACTTCTGTTTCCCGCTCCCTCAACCTTCTAGCGATCACTGAAACCTGGATCCAAGCCACTGACTCTACCTCCCCTGCAGCACTCTCCTATGGAGGTCTCATCTAGACCCACTCACCCAGACCCAATGGTCGAAAAGGTGGTGGGGTTGGTATGCTCCTGTCACCGCTGAGCACCTTCCAAGTCCTCCCAAACCCCCCCTCTCTATCCTTCTCCTCCTTTGAGGCCCACTGCATCCAGCTATTCTCTCCAACCCCCCTGAGGATTGCTGTAATCTACCGGCCTCCTGGACCCGTGTCCCGCTTCCTCGATGACTTCTCCGCCTGGCTACCCTTCTTTCTCTCTTCCGAGCTACCCACCATCATCCTTGGAGACTTCAACATCCCTGTCAACATCAATAACCCGGCTACATCCCAACTCCTCCACTTAACCTCCTCTTTTGCACTCGCACAGTGTATACAATCCACCACCCACTCCAACGGGAACATCCTGGACCTTGTCTTCTCTCATCTCTGCACTCCCCACAACTTCACAAACACCCCCTTCCCTCTCTCTGACCACAACCTTATTACCTTCTCCGTCTCCTCATCCTCAAACACCTACCCCTCCAAATGTCAAACTATCACCAGTCGAAACCTCCGCAACCTGAACCCTGCCCCCTTCCACTCTGCAGCTGATCAACTTTACGACAGTATCCTTCCCCAGTCCTGCCCCGACCTGGCCACTACTGCCTATAACAACTCGCTGTCAACCGCTCTAGACTCGCCTCTAACCACACGAAGCATTAGACCCCAAACGCTTCAGCCCTGGCAGACTGATCATACCAAAACTCTCAAATGAAGCAGTCGTGCGCTGGAGCGACTATGGCGCAAAACCAGATCCCAACTAGCGTTCACCTGATATAAATCTGCCTTTCACACCTACACTTCCTCCCTCCACACTGCCAAGCTAGCCTACTTTCTGACCCTCATTAATATCCTCTCCTTCAGTCCTCGCCGGCTCTTCTCTACTTTCAACTCTCTACTCTCTCCACCCCCACCTCCACCCAGTACCTCACTCACTGCCCACGAGATTGCCAATCACTTCAAAAACAAGATCAACACAATTCGCAGGGACATCGCCGCTGCTCAGACTTCCACCCCACCTATCACCCCTCACACGGAAACCCCCTCAACACTCCTCTCCCTCAACCTCACCACTGTCCAGAGCTCCACCCCACCTAACATCCCTCACACTGAAGCCCCCTCAACACTCCACTCATACAACCTTACTACCACTGAGGAGGTCACTAAGGTCTTCTCTGAAGCCCGCCTCACCACCTGCCCCCTCAACCCTGTCCCCCCACAACTCCTATGATCTCCCTCCTTCTCTATCCTATGCTCCCTCACCCACATCTTTAATCTCTCCCTCTCTTCTGGTGCATTCCCCTCCCCTCTGAAGTACGCACACATCACTCCCATACTTAAAAAGCCCTCCCTGGACCCCACCGACCTGAACAACCTTAGACCCATCTCCCTGCTGCCATTTACATCCAAACTCCTTGAGCGCTTAGTCTATAATCGCCTAAGCTCCCACCTCAACGACAACAACCTACTCGATCCCCTACAGTCTGGCTTCCGTCCCCTACGCTCCACCAAAACTGCCTTACTCAAACTCACCAACGACCTGCTAACCGCCAAAGCTAATGGCCACTATTCAGTGCTCCTACTCCTCGACCTCTCTGCGGCTTTTGACACAGTCGACCACTCCCTCCTCCTCAAAAAAACTACACTCTCTTGGCCTCAGAGACTCCGCTCTCTCCTGGCTCTCATCCTTCCTTTCACAACGTTCCTTCAGTGTTACCTATAACGCTACCATCTCCCCCTCACGGCTCTGTCCTCGGGCCCCTTCTCTTCTCCATCTACACCTCCTCCCTTGGCCAACTGATACACTCTCACGGCTTCAACTACCACATCTATGCCGACGACACGCAAATCTATCTCTCGACCCCTCCCCTCACCCCTTTAGTCTCTGCCCGAATCACTAGCCTACTGAACAACATACCGGATTGGATGTCACTCCACTTCCTCAAACTGAACCTTTCCAAAACCGAGCTCCTAGTTTTCCCCCCAGCCCGCGCCCGCCCCCCCCCCCCCCCCGACTTCTCCATCACGACCAACAATGCCACCATCAGTCCCACCCCGCAAGCCAGAGTACTTGGTGTCATTCTAGACTCCAATCTGTCCTTCCAGCCCCAGGTCCAATCACTGACAAACTCATGTAGACTCTACCTCTGCAACATCTCCAAAATACGTCCGTTCCTAACCCCGGAAACTACTAAGCAACTCATCCACTCCCTTATCATATCACGACTTGACTACTGCAACTCCCTCCTCACTGGCCTACCTGTCAGGGATCCCGGGTCCTCGGCGGTGCGCGCATGCGCAAACTGCCGATCCGTCCCAGCCGGCGAGCGCAGAGTCCTCAGCGATCGCGGCGGTGGCCGCGCATGCGCAGTAGCGATCGCACCAATGGAAGAGCAGGGTGCTCTATTTAAAGCTGCCCTGTGCATCTCCAAGTTGCCGCAAGGTCTTGTTTCCTGTCCTGTACGTTTCCTTGTTGCCAAACTCTGCCTGTTCTGTCTATGCTGACCTTCTCCTGCTCTGACCCCGGCTCGTTCCTGACCATCCCTCTGCCTGACCCTCAGTACCACGCTGCCCGCTACCTGCTGAACCTGGCTTGTGACCCCGACCATTCTCTGCTTACTCCCCCTGTACCACGCTGCCCGCACAATACCGACCCGGCTAGTCTGACCTCGCCTACTCCTGACAGTCGCCCATCCATCCCGCTCGGATCGGGATCTGTCATCCCATCCATCCCGCTCGGATCAGGATCTGTCGTCCCCTTCACAGCAGGCTCAACCCGGGCACATACCCTCAGCGGGACCCCTCTGCCGCCGCCGGGGGTGCCCAGGAACGCGACCTGGTTTCAGTCTTGCACCAAGTCCATCCCCACCATCAGGGGCCCTGGTGAAAAGGCAGACTGGGACTTA
Organism: Staurois parvus; assembly: GCF_062004578.1. Taxonomy (NCBI): domain Eukaryota; kingdom Metazoa; phylum Chordata; class Amphibia; order Anura; family Ranidae; genus Staurois; species Staurois parvus. The sequence goes on from NW_028317943.1 coordinate 27,178,404, forward strand.
GACTCCGCGTCCTGGGAAACCCCGTGCCGTGGACCACTAGAGATCCCGTTGGGCGGAGCCTGACACTACCTCACCACAGGCTATCCCCGCTTCAGTCGATCCGAATACTGCAGCCAGACTCATCCACCTTACCAACCTCTCCATTTCTGCCACCCCCCTCTGCCAATCCCTCCACTGGCTTCCGATTGCCCAACGGATCAAATTCAAAATGCTAACACTGACGTACAAAGCTGTCCATAACACTGCCCCAAACTACATCACCGACATGATATCCAAATACCACCCAAAATGCACTCTCCACTCCTCACAAGACCTCCTCTCTAGTTCCCTGGTCTCCTCCTCCCATGCCCGCATCCAGGACTTCTCCAGGGCCTCACCCATCCTCTGGAACTCCCTACCCCAATCTATCCGACTGTCACCTACTCTCCTCTCCTTTAGGCGCACCCTGAAAACCCACCTCTTCAGGGAAGCCTACCCCGCCCTCTGCTAACTGCCGATCTCCTTCACTCTTCCTACCACTCCATCCCCCACAGCTATTCCTCCCGTACCACTATCCCCTCCCTCCTAGATTGTAAGCTCCAAGGGGCAGGGCCCTCGAACCCCTTGTGTATCACATTGTATTGTTATTGTACTGTCATGTATTGTCTCCCATTGTAATGTACAGCGCTGAGCAAACTGTTGGCGCTATATAAATACTGTATAATAATAATAAGATACATAGAAGCTCCCACATTCAAGTAGGGGTAATTGAGGTTTAAGCCCCCGGTCACATCAAAGCTGATTTTTAAATCTTGCGACTTACAGTGAAGTTGCACGATTTCAAATTCGGGTGACCTGCTGATTTCCTTGCGATTTGCAAGACATCTGATACAGATGTCTATGCAAATCGCACAAAAAGTATGCATGCACCACTTTAGAAATTGGTGCGGCTCCGACCAAGTCAGAACCGCACTGATATGACCCCGCTAAAAGCAAACACTAGGGTGCGACTTGGCCTATGATTTGCAAGTTGCCAAAATCCTTTTGTAGATCTTATTTTGTTGGCAACACAGTGCATTTAAAAGCAAAATATAGATTATCAGAATATGCCAACATCTGTGTTTGCATCTAGCAAAATCCAATAATTACTACTATAGTATTTTAATATTCAACAAGAATTCTAAAGACAAGCATGCATTGCAATGAAATTGTAAACTTAGGCAAACTGCTTACAGCAGCTAAGCAAATAATTAAGAGGCCAGGTTCACCTTTTAAAGGAAAGAATAATAAATGCACATATTTTTGCAGGAAAATAAATATACATTTATTATTTGTTTCCCCATAGAAGCCAGTGAAGCATTGCACCAGCGGTCATTTGGGAGGTGTGGTATTAATTCTTGTATATATAAGCAATAAAATAACCCAGGGGTCCTGTGGAAGGCTCATGGTTGTAATATTTGCTATGAGGATGGTGATCTGATTTATGAAATAGGCATTGCCACCCAATATGGGTGCCAGGTGTCAGTTTACATCTCCAACACACTGGAAAAATCCTAGGGCCCCACCAACCTAGGCGCTGAGTCTATGTACCACCTGTCACGGTCATCCGATCGCCACCCTCAACATACGACAATCGCACGACCGCGACCAACAATTTGTCACACGCGCGGCGTCAGACCCCAGACCTTCTCACCAAACTCGTGACCAAAGGACCGGCCGATCTAGAACCGCGGTGTGACGTGCGTAACAATGCCACACTCAGCTGCGCCCTGCACGATTGTCCAGCTAATGGTCTACAATCTGTGCCTGCAGCCTGAATGCGCTTGTTACTGGGTCTGGTTAATTACGCAACTAACCCTTCACTGCCACCACCCCTTTTTGTACAGAGAAAGGGGAAACTCTCTTTATCCAATATACACAGTAATGGTTGAAAAGTCGCCTGTCCAATACGGTCACCGCAGGCCGATTGGGCAGAGGATTAAACAAACACAGTAGCGTCTCTTCAAAAGGCAGGAATTCGTAAATTGCAATTAAGCGCGTTAGAAACAGTTTAACACTTTCAGAAAGAAAGATTTATTACTAAAAGAGTCAAACAGGTGCAATAAAATATTTACAAAGAAAATGTAACTAAGATATATATTTATATATAAAAAGAAAACAACACAGCACAGCAAAGAGATAACAGGAAGAAGTTAAAAGGTTAAGTTACTTGCCATGTTCAGCCTTAAGGTAAGCAGATCCAAGTTGCAGAGCGAAGGGTGTTTGATCTCCTCCTGTTACGATGTTAAAATTAGGAGATGTGTTAGCTTCACATTTTAGGCCTGTTAGCCTGAGTTTTTAAAAGTCCCCTAGCCGGGGGAATGGCTCTAAGGTAACTGACCAATATGCTGTTTAGGGAGGGGTCAGTTGGGCGAACTCTGAATTAGAACCAACATCTGTCATAATCCATGATAAGAAACATAGGGGAAAACCAGATCTGTTAAAAATGTTATCTTGTTTGTGCTTCTGGGGAATGCCTTGAACTCTTGAGAAGGTTCTGCCATCCTTCCCCGAGGTGTGAAATCACACAGGTCCCTTGGACAGAGAGTCTGCTATCTCTATGGGGGGGCTTTGTAGCGCTGGGCCCCCTGCTGCTCCAGCCTGCCAGCAACTTTTAACACTTACACATCTGTCCCTGTGCCTCTCAGGAAGGGAGGGGGTAGGAAATAAAGGATTGAGGAATACTTCTAATAAAAAAGGGGAACTCCGCGTCCAACTTTGATGAGCAAGTTTGCTACACCACATAGATAGGAGATTGATATACTGGTATTCCTATGGGAAGCATGAGTTTGGAGTAGGGTTATGGATCATTATTGGTTGGTGAAGGTGTGAAACAGTTCCTGCTCCTTGTGGTACACTAGACCAGAGGGCTTGGATGTACTGCTAGAAGCAGTTTATACAGTAACAGGATACCATGAGAGGGACCCAGTTTGGATAAGAATACATTGAATTAAAGGTGAACCATTACGGAAGGCTCTTGACAAGTTCTCCATCTATTTCTTATTTAACAAAACAAAAAGTCTTTCTGCTTTTGGTAATATGACAAAGTTGCAGCAGGCCTAACTTGCCATTTAGTGTTGGAAATCTCTCATCTAGACCTGGAAGAAATCGAAGATTATCATGTTGTGGCATGGTGGGGGAATTTCTATGACCTTTAGCAAAAATTCAAACCAAATAGCAAATCTAACCGTAGTAGTGGTTGTGGGATTAGTGGTGTTGGCCAAGCTATGTGACTTATGTGTCGAATGCAATGTGCTAAGCTTCTGACCCGCAAAAGCTTCCTCAGCTTCCACATATTGCTTTGGAGAGTCCTGTCCAAAGTCTTATGAAGTAATGAGAAAATGTAGTGATTTCTAATATTTGGTAAGTCCATGTCTCTGATAGCTTCAGACCTAGTTAGTACTTGGAGTTGGATTCTTTGCTTTTTATGTGATCAGATGAAATAAATGAATTAAAAGTTTATTAATCTTAAGAAGCAAGCAAAACGTGAAATTGACAATTGAAATATAAACAAGGTACAAGATAGTAGATTCATTTTGATAATTATATTGCAGCCAGAGAAGAAGAATTTAGATTGTGACATTTGTGAAAAATGTTTAAAAGCTGGAAGTTATGTCTCAAAAGATCAGAGTGGGGAATGGTTAGGTATTGCCTAAGTGTTTTACCATATGCGTTCACTAGGTGTATGGAACTAGTGTATGTAAATGAGAAACCTTGCAGGTTGGGGGTAGGTACTGTTGTTCAAAGTTTCAGACATTGACTTGATTGTAAAAATTTTTAGGTTTACATATAATAAAACATCATACACAAAGGCAGCAAGCTTATGGACAATTTTTTTTTTAATGCACATGCCTGCTATGCTGCGCAGTGTTGCCAGAAAGGGCTCCAGGGAGATCAAGAGCGGGGGGCAATGGACAGCCCTGCCTTGTTCCATTACAGAGATCAATGAGAGTGAAGTAGGTGTAGACTATATAAATAAGGCCATGATTGTGGGGAGCAAGTTTGGCCCAGGCCCATGTGATGCAAAGTTTTAAGTGTGAGCGACTAGTCGACCTCGTCAAATGTCCTTTTGGCATCAGTTTACGGATTGTTATGTTATTGGGTAAAGTACATACGTTGAATTGATCACAGTCGATCACTTTGTGCTTCACTCCCTTGAACAAGGCCAACTTGGACTGGATGGATCCAAGAAAGTAGAAATAGTTTGAGATGTAAGCCAAGAATCTTTGCATACATACTTAGGTTGACACTAATCAGGGAAATTGGCCTGTAACTTTAACAGAGAAGATGCACTTTATTTGTTCATTATAACAACCTTGATATGCGCTAGGTTGGACTCTGGAAGAAAGGGTGCTCCAAGGGCAATTGTCTTCATTAAATTGAGAAAATAGGGGGGGCAGCATGTACTTTATCAAATACAATACACAAGATATAGGTATGGTAATACAGTTCGCAATCAGCTATTAAGATTTTGTTCTGTTTATTTTAGACTGATAAAAATGAAATCTGATAGCTGTCAAAGACTGAGGCACATCACCTCACTTTTCAATTTGCCATTAAGTAAACATTTTATTGGTAAATATAAAACTAAGGAAAAAGTACAGATTTTCCACACTGTGGCAGTTCCAGTGCCTGTCATTTCCATATCACCATAATCACATTAGTAATAATTTGTTTTATTTGCACTTTACCATCCCTTAGAGACCCCTAAAGGCGGGAGGGAATTGGTTTTTATTTTTTATGAAGCACAGTCCTAACTTGCATCCTCAGGCACAATCTTTCATCTGTTTACTTTCAAGGCATCAAAACATTCCTTACAATCCTAATTCAGGAACGATTATTCTTTTGAAGTGTTCCTTCCTAGCCAGACATGCTTAGAAATAAAAACATCCAGTTTACAGTCCTGCCACACATACTTTCTGCAACAGCTGAACATTTTAGGAGCTTTCTACACTAGTTAATAGCAGTTCATCATCCCCATCATTACAAGATGCAGTGTTTCTCTCACAGTCCACAACATAGCTTTCACAGCTTTTATGTGCTCACAGAAATCATAGGTAGCTTAGCAGCTGCTAACAAAATTGCAGCTTGCAGGCTGGCTCCTGCTTGATGAGAATGTTTAATTGTAAATGCTTGCACGCTATACTACATGTTTTTCTGGCACAAAGGGTTCAGGTCATCCAGAAAACAAATGAATCAGAATCTACAACAAACTTCTTTAAACTGAAAATGGGCATACTTTGTTAGGTGATCTTTAATTACAGCTTACAAGAGGTAGTATGGAGTGCTGATTTATATACATTCTTTTCTACCATATTAAAAGAAACCTATAGAGCCAAAATATGTAGACTGCCATTGCTGACCTTACCATCCACAATATCCACTGCCGAGTCACATACTGATTCTATATCTTCAATGCTTCTAAACCACACTGTCATGTAACAAGCACAGCAATAATTTGGACTATACCCGGACTTTAAACATATAAAAGTTGATTTATTAAAAGAGTGCCAAATCTGGTGCAGCTGTGCATGGTAGCTGGTCAGCGTCCAACTTTTGCTTGTTCAATTAAGCTTTGACAAGAAAACCTGGAATCTGATTTCTATATAGAGCTGCACCAGATTTTGCAGACTCCAGTTTTAGTACATCAATCCCATAGATAGGGTTGCTGTCTCATCCCTTTAAAACTAAACACATACTAATTACACAAGTTTTTATACTAATTTAATGCAGATAAGGCAATATGTGAGTTTAATTATCATCTTAATCATCCACAGAACCTGTATAATTAATGTGTGTGTGGTTTTAAAGGGATGAGGTGGCAACCCTACCCATAGAACAAGTGCGGTTTATTTACTAAAGGCAAATAGGTTGTTCTCTTTGCAAGGGAAATGTCTCCAGAACTTATTCAAGGTGGCAAAATTAGATTTTTTGCAAAGAATACCCAAGGGTACATTTTTTGCTTGCACATTATTAGATAATTGAAGTAAGCAAAGCTTCACTTCATTCAGCTCTCAGCATAGTGCAACTTCCCCTCAAAGTGAACAGTTTATCTGCCTTTAGTAAATCAAACCCAGTTGTTCAAAATGTTGCAGCATCAGAAAGATATCCGCAATGGTATCCTGAATATTGCTTTCAGAAAAGTGAACCAAATCTTCTAACCTGACAAATCTCTTGCAATGTTAAACATTGGTCTCTTAAAGTGACACTAAAGATTTGTTATTTAAAAAAAAACAATTAAAGCAAACATGTCTATACTTACCTACTCTGTGCAGTGGTTTTTCAGCCTCGATCCTCTTCTTTTCAAGTCCCCGCTGGCACTCCGCACCCTCGAGCAGTGCTCCCAGGGAAAGTTGCTTGCCCTGGGGGCACTGCTACATGCTCATCCACAAGCCACTGCTCTATGCGTCTATAAGATGCTCTATGCGTTCCCCCCCCTCTTTCCTCACTGACCCACTGGCTGTTTCAGCCAATGAGTCCCCAGACAACAGAGGCTATCGAGAACATCACTGGATCGGTGAAGTCTCAGGTAAGGATTGGTGGGGCCTGGTGGGGGGGTGGCTGCTTCTCATAGAAGGTTCTTTTTACCTTTCTTGCATGAAGGTAAAAAACCTTGAGTCTCTAGAACAACTTTAACCAGTTCCAAACCGTGCTATAGCCAAAAGACGGCTACAGCGCGGTTGTATGGTTCTGGGACGACGTCCATGGATGTCATTTCAGAACATGCCCCCTGTGCATCCCCCAGCTGATCACGTCATACGGTAAACGGCCAATCACGGCGGCCTTTTACCACATGATCAGCTGTATCCAGTGACACAGCAGATCACCGGGTAAATACAGTTGCCAGTTATCGGCTGCACTTTGAATAAATGAAAGCTACAAATTAAACTCCTCTACCATATATGAATATTATATGTTGTGTTCGATGGACACAGCAGGTGACAGATCTCACCGCAGCGGCGATCCAGGAGGACTTGATATGACGTCTACCCAGATTGACGAAAATTCTGCTCAGCTGTCATTTTACTATAGGCTGGGCAGGAACTGGTTAACTTGCATGTTGAACTGCAGTTTCCACTGCTTTGACAGACTTCTAGCAATGCCACCAATGTGACACTGAACCTTTGTGTCTTTAGCAAAAATACACATCTTGACCACTAAACCTTAAGTTACAGTTGTGTTCAAAAGATTGCATACCTTTGGAGAATTGGTAATATACAGTGAGTACCATTTTTAAAGAAAATATGAGTGAGCAGGCAAAACACATTTCTTTTATTTCTTATGAGATTCATATTCTTTGAAATATTTCTTGATTTTGCATAAAAAAAATAAAAGGAAAAGGAATACAAAAAGTATACAGACAGATGCCCGTAAACTAAGCAAAAAAAGAGTTAACAAAATAGTAGGTAGCTAAAAGTGAAGTACATACTACAGAACAATAATATTGCATGCTATCGATATAATGAATACAAAAGAGAATGTGGGCCATAAGATCAAGGCGGTAAGGTCATAGGCAATATGGCACCAATCTACAGCCAAAAATAAAATAGGAAATAGAGTTCTCAATGAAGAAAAAGAGGAAGAAAAGGAAGGGGAGGAGACAAAGAAGGAGTAAGAAAGTGAAAAATTAAGAGGGAAAAGAAGGGAAAGTGGCAGGGAAGATGATGCAGGGGGGTCTGACCAAGGAGAAAGCCTCTTACAAAGCAGACAAACTCGCCAGGGGAATTGTCAGATGCCGGTATGCGAGCCATGGGTTCCAAATTTCGAAGAAAATTTATCATGAATGTTAGTAAGGATGCTTGTCCATTGTTCGTTGATAAACATACCATCAAGGCAAGATTCAACCTCTGAGTAACAGATAAATTGCCTCTTTCACACTTTAGCACAAGTGATTTTAGAAACCAGCAAACCAAAGTGGACCAATTGAAATTGGCATTTAGTGATGTTTAGGGGTTTATAGTGCCAGCTAGGGGTCTCTAGTAAGTTGGACATCAAGCAACATACGAAATAGCAAGAAGACCCTAAAACAAGAGCCATGTCCACCAAATATGGTGAACATCTCCAGTGGTTTGGCATCCTCGGAAGCAGAGTCCTGTATATTCAGGGATCATAAGAGCTAGTCTAGCTGGAGCCATCTACCACCTGGTTATCACTTTATAGGCCGATTCAGGTGTGGTGATATTTTATGGGATTCATATTCAACTGTAGGTCATAACAGAATGGCACAATCATAAAACAAAACATGGCAATAAGCAAACAAATGAAATGACCCCTGTTCAGAAGTCTGCATAGCTTTAGTTCTTAATACTGTGTATTGTCCCCCTTAGCATCCTGCAGGTGAAATAGTTGCCCATTCGTCTTGGCAAAATGCCTCCAAGTCATGCCAAGTCTTTGCTTGTCTTGCATGAATTGCATGTTTGAGATTTCCCTGGAGTGGCTCGATGACATTAACCTGTTTGCGTCGAGAGTCCGCAAATATGTGGCCTCTCGTCGGATAGGCCTTGATGGCGAGAGGCCGCTTATTTGCCTACTTAAATGTAAACAAACTTGTGCCAAGAGCGCGTGTGCTGCACAGTCCCAGCACAGTTATCAGCACCTAATGGAAAGCTCCCGATCACTACTTGCGATCAGGAGCTTTCCGATCATGTGACCACTGTGACAGGCAATAATGGCAGTCATATGATAATTCAACACCGCCCCGCAGCCTCAGAAACCCCTTAAAGGAGCAGGAGACACCGGCGTAAAGGTCAGAAGAACGATGGCCACTCCAGAACCTTCATCTTTTTCTGCTGCAACCACTGGAGGGTCAACTTGTCCTTGTACTTAGGATCATTGTCATGCTTGAAAGTCCAAGAATGTCCCATGCACAACTTTTGTGTAGAAGAATGCAAATTGTTGGACAGTATTTTCTGATAATATGCTGCATTTATCTTGCCATCAATTTTCACAAGACTCCTCCTGCTTTTAGAGGTCATGCACCCCAAAAACATCAGTGACCCAGTACCATGCTTCCCAGTGGGGATGGTATTCTTGTTGCTATAGGCCTTGTTGACCCCTCTCCAAACACAGCTTTAAAATCACAACCATAAGTGCTATACTTTGGTGTTGTCACTCCAGATTACAGTGTGCCAGAAGCTGAGAGATGTGTCAAAGTGTTATCGGGCATATTGTAACTTTGCTTTTTTGTGGCATTGGCACAGTAAAGGCTTCTTTCTGGCAATTCGACCAGGCAGCTCATTTTAGTTCAATTATCATTGTATTGTGCTCCTAGAAACAACCACACCATTTTTTTCAGAGCAACCTGTATTTTTCTTGAGGTTACCTGTGAGTTTTCCTTTGTATCCCAAACAATTCTGGCAGTTGTGGCTGCAATCTTTCTTGGCCTATCTAACTTTGGCTTGGTATCAAGAGATCCCTGAATTTTCCACTTCTTAAGAAGTGATTGAACAGTACTGACAGGCATATTAAAAGCTTTGGTTATCTTTGTATATCCTTTTCCATCTTTATAAAGTTCCATTACCTTGTTACACAGGTCTTTTGACAGTTTTTTTTCTGCTCCATGTGGCTCAGTATCTAACCTGCTCAGTGCATCCACGTGACAGCTAACAAACTCATTGACTATTTATACACAGACACTAGCTGTAATTTAAAAAGCCACAGATGTGAGAAATTAACCTTTAATTTCCATTTTAACCCATGTGATTCACCTTGTGTGCCTGTACCAGGGCCAAACATTTCAGGGTATGTAAACTATTGATCAGGGCCTTTTGGGTGATTTCTATTATCATGATTATTTAAAAAGGAGCCAAACAACTATGTGATAATTAATGGTGTCACATGATCACTATCCTTAAATAAAAGACAGTTTTGTGGCATGATCAGTCAGTATCAATGTCAAAACTTCACGATTTGCCAGGGTATGCAAATTTTTGAGCACAACTGTATATCACTTACAAACAGATAAAAAAAATAGTGGCTATGAGTTAACCATAGTCATTAGTGGTGTATCATAAAGCTCTGTAGATGATCTATTTTATGAGGTCATTATGTGGAACCCGATCAATGCTTTGCTGTAAAGCCAGGCTGTTTGGATTCAGCAAGTTTTGCATTTTTAATTGATCATTCTTTTTAGATGTGAATATATTAATTTTACTACTACAGATGTTAAACTCACTAGCCTTGTGGATAGATATCAAATTAGCTTTCTGCCAGTTGTGAGGAGCTTCTCCTGTAAGCCTAGGATCACACTTGAGCGTTTTTCCAGTGCATTTTACAGTTTGCAGAAATGTACTACAGTCCATTTAACATGATTTCTCATAGCTCACATTTGTGCATTTTGAGCCAGTGTGTTTTTTTGAACTGGTCAGGGACTTTTTTTTCCTGCAGCAGATTGTGGTTTTATTTGTGCAATAGACTTCACTGCAAGGGCTGAGTTCTGACGCATTTTCTTTTCTGCTAATAGGAAAGTAGGACAGTTCTATTCATGCAGGGCGACTTGGATGCAACATTGATCTTCTTGAGTGCTAGAGAGTGTTAAGTTGCATCAAAGTGGCAGCAAAGTTAATACTTTCCTACTGGAAAAAAAACAAAAAACTAAACGCAAAATACATAAAAAATGCAACAAAATGAAGTCTTCAAAAATGCACCACAAAGCACGCCGGAAAAACGCATCAATCACAATACTCAAAGGTGTGAACCTAGACTTAGAAGAAACTCTGGGAGGAATAAAATCAGGGTCCATTGCTTTATTAAGCCAGTTCATCTGCTACATGTCTCAAGAATCCCTGTCTGCATTACCATTGTTGAATTAAAGCAGAGTTCCGCTCACCCCGTCAAATAATAAATGTCAGCAGCTACAAAAACTGTAGCTGCTGGCTTTTAAAAAAACAGCCACTTACCGGTCCGCGGAGTGTCCCCCGCAGCCCATTTCACCGGCTGTCCTGTATTCCTGGAGGCCAGCATCTTCAGTGTGGGCACCCGGCTGTGACTGCTTGCGGCTGCACAGCCAGCTACCCACTGCGCATGCGCAAGTAGCGCTGCGCTTCATGAATGGTCCTGTAGTCTTCTGGGACCTGTCACGTGTCCCAAACGACTGCAGAGAGGGAAGACACCTTCGATCGCCTAGGCACCCGCTCCCCCCTGCCCCCCAAAGGTGCCAATCCTGAATGGGGAGCGGGGGAGCAGTCCTTAAACCAGAACTTCTCCTTTTGGGTGGAGCTTTGCTTTAAGGCCCTGTTTCTTAAATATCAGTGTTCCTTCTCAAAATATTGTGGCAAATTCAATAAATCTCTTGCACGTGCCCTTAAAATTGAATCTGGCATGGGAAGTCGGTGGAGGGGATGAGTGTAAACTATATATATGCTTGATTATTACATTTAATAGACAGTGACAATAATGGGAATAAAAAAAAAAAAAGTGCCATGCACCTTTTCCTTGTGTGAAATGTGGGCGCAGTAGCCTATTTAAAACACGCGCCACATGATCCGCACAAGTGTGAACCAGGGGTTAAGGAAGATAACTACTGCACACCTGTGAGAGATCAACACAACAACCAGGTCTTGCAGAGGAGATGAATGTCATGGTATGAAACAGAAACTTCAAGAAAGGAAAACCTTGAAACTGAAAATTTTGTTGAACACAACAGAAAATGCTGATATTTATTATTAGCACTTTATGACCAATATAATGAGACTCTACCCTGCCTACATCTTGGCCTATCATAAGTTCTTTTCTGGGTCATTTTTATGACAATGTATGCCTTTTCCATTAAAAAAGTTATCTTATGCTGTAGTTATCTTAAAGTGGAACTGCACTGCATCCAAGTACCACAAACCAAAGATGCTATACAATTAATTTTTTATATTCAAAACAAACTCCTCCATCTATCCATGCCTCCATGCTTTATTTTTATGGGAATTCATTTTGAAAAACACCTCCTAGCAATTCTGGCAGTGGCCATTTTGAGTAAGGGTAGATAATTCATATAAAAAAAGAGAGGAAGGCGCCTCTAAGTGCAGTATTGACAATATATTAATAAATTGCACTTACAGGATACATAGTTAAAAAGACTCATCGTGTGGTGTAATAAGATCCAGGTGAGATATCCAGCTGTCCAACAGCAAACTCTTTCTATAGGATCAGGAAGTAGCGCCCAGGATGTGCCTGTGCATCAAAAATGAGGCTTGGAGAGCAGAGTCGGATGTAAGCAGTGAAGGGGGCAGTAATGCATTTCGGAGCATGCTCAGTAGGCTCCTTCAGACCTCGAACAAGCACGCCCTATATAATATACATTTTCAGATAATTCATATAGCAGTTACTTCCTGGAATCCCGCTGCCATTACCTCAGGCATTGGCTGCGCTGAGAACACCCCCCTAAAGACTCCTTGGATGTACTACAAAATTTGCTCAGGCACAGAAATCAGGAAGTAATTGAGAATGCAACAAAAAGTTAAAATGAGTAAATATGAAAATACAGTGGATATAAAAAGTCTATACGCCCCTGTTAAAATGTCAGGTTTCTGTGATGTAAAAAAATGAGACAAAGATAAATAATTTCAGAACTTTTTCCACCTTTAATGTCACTTTTAAAAACTGCACAACTCAATTGAAACAAAATGAATTATTTTAAAGGAGGGGGGAGTAAACACAAAAAACTAATATAATGTGATTGCATAAGTGGGCACACCCTCTTATAACTGGGGATGTAGCTGTGTTCAGAATTAAGAAATCACATTCAAAATCATGTTAAATAGGAGTCAGTGCACACCAGCCATCATTTAAAGTACCTCTGATTAACCCCAAATAACGTTCAGCTGTTCAAGTAGGTCTTTCCTGACATTTCCTTAGTTGCATTCTACAGCAAAAGCCATCGTCCGCAGAGAGCTTCTAAAGCATCAGAGGAACCTCACTGTTAAAAGGTATCAGTCAGGAGAAGGGTACAAAAGAATTTCCAAGGCATTAGATATACCATGGAACACAGTGAAGACAGTCATCATTAAGTGGAGAAAATATGGCGCAACAGTGACATTGCCAAGAACTGGACGTCCCTCCAAAATAGATGAAAAGACAGGAAGAAAACTGGTCTGGGAGGCTGCCAAGAGGCCTACAGCAACATTAACTGCCTCCTGTCCACCCTACAGCAGGAGTACTGCTACAGGGCGGCACAGCTGTGCAAAATCACGTATATATATACACACGTGATATTTCATTTCTGGGAAGGGGGTGTGTGCGCGCACCCTTCCCATGCTGCCATTCGCAGCCACGTCTGTCAATCACCGGGTCCCGGCCGGTGACTGCTGAGTATCTTCGACAGGGGGGAGAACGGTTTGTAAACAAAACAGTTCTCTCCCCTGTCAGCTCCTGCACACTGCTTTACATGGCTGTGCATAACGCAGCCATGCAAAGCAGTGTGCTTACATTGAAGAACAAATGCACAGCCCCACAGTAAAATGCACACAGTTAACCCTTTGATTGCCCCATGTTAACCCCTTCCTGCCCAGTGCCATTAGTACAGTGTCAGATTTTTATTAGCACTGATCACTGTATTGGTGTCACTGGGGATGTCAATGACACCAAGTCAGTTCCCCCTAGTGTCAGAATGCACGTCGCAGTCCTGCTATAAGTCGCTGATCGCCGCCATTACTAGTAAAAACGAACAAAAAAAATCCCAGTATATATACACCGCCATTTGTAAACGCTATAATTTTCACGTAAACCAATTAATTTACACGTATTGGGATTTTAGTTTAGCAAAGACATGTAGCAGAATACATTTTGGCCTAAATTTATATTTCTTTTTTTAAATTTTTTTTATTGGACATGTTTAATAGCAAAAAGTAAAAACTATTATTTTTTTTTGCAAAATTGTTGGTCCTTTTTTTATAACGCAAAAAATAAAAAATGCTAATGGAATCAAATACCACCGAAAGAAAGCTCTGTTTATGAGGGGAAAAGTCTGTAAATTTCATTTGGGTGCAGCGTTGCATGACCACGCAATTGTCAGTTAAAGTAACGCAGCGCTGTAACGCAAAAAATGGCCTGGTCAAGAAGGGAGGGGTAAAGCCTCGGAATGGCAAGTGATTAAAAGGAGCTGCAGGAATATCTGGAAAGTACTGGCTGTGTGACATGTGACAACGATCTCCCGTATTCTTCATATGTCTGGGCTATGGGGTAGAATGACAAGATGGAAGCCTTTTCTTATGAAGAAAAACATCCAAGCACGGCTAAATTTTTCTCAAAAGTATGTGGGAAAATGTGTTATGGTCTGATGAAACCCAGGCTAAACGTTTTGGCCATAATTCCAAAAGATATGTTTGGCGCAAAAACAACACTGCACATCACCAAAAGAATACCGTACCTAGAGTGAAGCATGGTGGTGGCAGCATCATGCTTTGGGGCTGTTTTTCTTCAGCTGGAACTGGGGTCTTAGTCAAGGTAGAGGGAATTATGAACACTTCCAAATACCAGTCAATATTGGCACAAAACCTTCAGGCTTCTGCTAGAAAGCTGAAAATGAAGAGGAACTTCATCTTTCAGCATGGCAGTGACCCAAAGCATACATCCAAATCAACAAAGGAATGGCTTCACCAGAAGAAGATTCAAATTTTAGAATGGCCCAGCCAGAGCCCAGACCTGAATCCGATTGAAAATCTGTGGGGTGCTCTGAAGAGGGCTGTGCACAGGAGATACCCTTGCAATCCAAAAGATTTGTAGTGTTTTTGCAAGGAAGAGTGGGCAAATATTGCCAAGTCAAGATGTCCCATGCTGATAGACTCCTACCCAAAAAGACTGAGTGTTGTGATAAAATCAAAAGGTGCTTCAACAAAGTATTACTATTATCATACAGGATTTATATAGCGCAAACAGTTTGCTCAGTGCTTTACAAAATAACGGGAGACAATACAGCAACAATACAGTTCAATACTAGAGGGAAAGGAGGGCCCTGCTCCTTGTATTAGTTTAATGGTGTACACACTTATGCAACCATATTACTTTAGTTTTTTGATTTGTATTTCTCTCCACCTAAAAGATTTCAGTTTGTTGTTCAATTGAGTTGTACAGTTTATAGATTACATTAAAAAGGTGGAAAAAGTTCTGAAATGATTTATCTTTGTCTAATGTTTTTACATCACAGAAACCTGACATAACAGGAGTGTGTAGACTTTTTATATCCACTGTATGATATACTTTCTTATCTATTTACTAATGCTAGCACAACATAAGGATTAGAAATAGTCCATGTTGATTGAGAGAGTGATAAAGTGAGTTCCACTTTAATTGGCAAAATTTGTCTAGGCTTCCATATGAAACTCCGACTCCAGTGATCTCTCAAAAATGTGTCTTAAAAAAAAATGAACCAGTAGTGCAAAAAAAAAAAAAAAAACAACACCAAAATACCGGAAAAAAAACACAAAAAAAAAAAAAAAACATCTATAGTACTCCAGATATTTGAAATTGCTTGGCTTCCTCACCTACAGTTATACAGTTTCTATTTGCCAAAGGTTTTTCATCTTCCAGAGGTTTGCATTCCTTTGAGCTGTAGAGATAAGGAAGGAATTTCTTAAACTGCACTCCCTATGTAGTCTTTCAAACAACAAAGCTTCATAGCGCTGCTATTGAGATGGTTTAGGCAAAGTACTGCAGTCAGACTGGTAAAGTTTCTGCTTCCACAACAGAATAGTATACAGGAACCCTCATGTGGTCATACTGAATTGTGCTAGTCAGACAATGTGCTGAGCAAAGTATATTATATCCTCCCACTCTATGGAACAGCTCCAATGCTTATGAAAAACACTGTCAAGAGGGACATATTATCCAAGTCTATAGATAGAAACGAGCGCCTGCATAGAGTCACACATATAAGGAAATATTTGAACAAAGTTCTGAATTATAGGTCTGCAAAATATATTGCCTCCTACAAATGGCATATTTTTCACTATACCTATGACGTTTTTCCCCTCTATTTATTAAATCTGCATCAAATGCATTACTTGTGTTGGAAAAGCATAGTAGAAAGTTATAGTCACCACATTTAGTTTTTTTAAGATCTGTCACTTAGCAAACAGTACACTTGGAAAAGGCCAAGTGTCAATTCATGGATAGAGACTCAAAATACAATCTATAAAAACAAACAAGGAAGACCAGTATAAGAACATAAGACAACAGAAGGTGCACAACAAGGTCTTTTTCTTTTTCTACTTTCAACTGGCCTCATACAGGTGGGTGGATACCAGATTACAGAGCATTTAACCCGTACATTTCTTAAATATGAACTTGAGCATAGAAACCCTGTATGCATGAAGGTGGCCATGTGGTGACTTCTCATAACTTTGTTGCCCACTGATAAATCCAAAGACCAACAATCATGAAATGGTCAGAGCATATCATAAAAATTGTTGCTATATTTCTAATGCTTTCTTTAACCAATTGCCATCCAGAAGGTTTTACCCTCTTCCTGACCAGGCCATTTTTTGCTATATAGCATGGTGTTATTTTAACTAACAATTGCGCAGTCACGTAGCACTGTACCCAAATGAAATTTTTTTTCACACAAATAGAGCTTTCTTTTGGTGGTGTTTGATCACCACTCGGTTTTTAAAATTTTATATATAAACGAAAAAAGACTGAAAATTTTGGAAAACAAATATTTTTTACTTCTTTTACTTTTTACTACATCTACACACTATGTTATGTATACTGTAATTTTTTTTTCATACTAGTAATGGCGATCAGGTGATCAGCGATTTCTAGCAGGGCAGTGATAGCATGGTGGGCAATCTGACACTGACCCTTTGTGGGAACCAATTGCCACTGACATCTCCAGTGACACCAATACAGTGATCAGTGCTAATAATATATAGTACAATGAAACAGGCTAGTAAGGGGTTAACATCTAGGAGCAATCAAAGGGTTAACTGTGTGCCTAACAGTGCTTGGTGTGTACTATGTGCTGCTTTTACGAAGGTATGTGATGGTTTTTATTCTCTGCTCAGCAGGGAAACAAAAAAAATATCCGCTGACTGGTCAGAGCTCTGTGTTTACATTCATCCGCTTCATTGATCAGCGAGTCCTGGCCACCAATCATTGGCCGGGACCTGCTGACTAGCTCATGCTGTAACTAATTACAGCACAGCTGGGATGGCGGGTGTGCCCCCTACTTGGAAGAGCTGGATCAGGTATTAGATATGTGATCCAGTGCAGAGAGTCTGCCGTACTCACAGTGAGGCGGTCGGCAAGTGGTTAATGTATTTCTTTTGGCTTTTCATTCACTGTGCTGTCATCAGCATTGTGTTGTTCTAAGGTCTGTGGATACTAGCGCACATGACATGGCCAGTTAGTTATTGTTGGCCAAGTATCAGAAGTATTACTCCTAAACCCTACACTCTGTACACTGCACACCCCTGAACTCTGCACGTAACAAATATTGTTTTCTTCTCAAAATTGTATTTTATTTTTTATAGCGCAAAAAATATAAAACACACAAGTGATAAAATACCACCAAAAGAAAGCTCAATTCTTGGGAAAAAAGGACGTATATTTAATTTGGGTGCATCGTTGCATGATCGAGCAACTGTCAGTTAAAGTGATGCAGTGGCATAACGCAAAAAATGGCCTGGTCAGGAAAGGGAGTAAATCTTCAGGAGGGCAAGTGGTCAAGATCCCAAGGAAGCACAAGGTGCTGTAAATATGGTCCAATCCAGGAAATACCTTAAATATGGGTTTCTACAAGGGAAAATAAAGCCAAAGGTTTTGCAACAAAATGGACAAGGCTGAAATATGTCCCTTAAGAGTACTTAAGAGTTCAAGGCTAGGCCTAACTATGCTTAAATCTATTCCCATTCCCTTCTAAATTCTATACTAACTACTCTAAGAAAATGCTTATACTTGCCTATTATGAGAGTTGTCTGTTCCAGTCATGTGAACGGCTCCCAGCAGAGGTTACAGGGGAGAGGAGGGACAGCAGACAACTCATTCCCTATAACTGGCCTATGGGCAGGGCCGGTGTTTCAACTAGGCAAACTAGGCAGCCGCCTAGGAACATCACAGGCCGACACTCTCTCTGTTTTTGTCTATAGACCTCTTGTATGAGTTCTTCATTTCTCTACAAAGTCCCCCTCTCCTCATACACAAGGAACAATGGTATCTTGTCTCACAGCCTGTCCACATACATGACAGTATTCAATGTAGCAGTGAAATGTCAGTTGGGAAGTGATGACATTAGCCCAGGATCCCAGGCCAGCAGTCTCTGATCAGAGAACCGGTCTGTACATCTCCGGTACACACATAATCCTCCAGCTGTAACAGGGAGCCAGCTACTGACCAAATGGTGCGTGTCCAGCGCTGGATCCACCTTCTTCTACACAGCTGGAGCCAATCAATAGGCAGTGGTGTGCTCTGGTTGCAGGGTTAACCCTATGTGAGTAGGATGACCGGGGCCCAATGTGTATGAGGGAAGCGGTGTAGTGCTAGTAGGCCACCTGTCCTCACTGAGAGCCACAGCCTCACAATGGTTGAGGCAAGGGGAGTGGATGTTGATTGATCACGTGGGATGCCACCACGTCATGAATAATCCTTCAGCTGAGGGGAGGGGCAGCAGAGGGGAAGGAAGAAAGGACAGAGAAAGATGTCTGGGGTCAGTGTAGCAGCTGAGCTGCAGCTCCTTCCAGTATTCCTCTCAGACTCAGTCCTAACTGCAAGCCGGCTAGCGGCTGCTGATCACTGTGGAAACTGTCTTTTTTTTTTGTTTCTCTGTCTGATTGGTTAATAAAGTTACTATTTGGTTAATATATATTTTGTCTTTAATATTGATGCTGGTGGTATCTTATGGTACTTTTTTGTAAATGAAAAGAAATTTAGCAGTTCCATATTTTGTTCATGTATTTTCTATATTTTCTATTGTTTTTACATTTTTTCTTTTTTTTGGGGGGGGGGGGCGCACAAGTAGCTGGTCTTGAATAGTCTAGCACCAGCCCTACTTATGGGTGACAACACCACCCAGGCATTTCAGCAATCTCTCCTCTCCACTGAAGTTGGTCGCTGTACAGATCACGTGACTAGACCAGAGCTCCTAAATAATAGGTAGGGGCCAAATTCTGGTCAAGTCCTGATTGTAGGAATGCCAGAATGTGAGGTACAGATAATCCTCTGGGATTGTGGTAAAGAAAAAAAAGTGTGCAACAATGACTATGTATTCCTAGCTATAGCTACACGGACTTTGTACACATTCTTACACCTTTAGGTGAATCAAATATGCTGTACTGAAACCTACATAAAATCTATACAAATGTCATAAAGCACTGCAATAAAAGTCTCCTTAAAAAAATGTGTGTATAAAACATGGCAACAATAGATTATCCAAAAAACAACTTATATGTTACCCAAAACAGCTCAGATGATGCAAAACAAATTCCCACGTCACATCATTACTGATCATTCAGGATTGAAATACCTGTGTTCACACCTGGCAACAAAGGTTTTCCAAGTATGATAATAAATATTTCTGGAGGTAGCTTTTCTGTGTGGGAATGATGAAATAAGAAACCCCTGGCCCTCATGGCCTGAGTTTAACAACTATACTGTTAATGCCAGTGACTGAGAAGCAGAAATGAACAGGGTGGCCTGAGAAAAAAGGTCTAGCCTCTTTGGAAGAGGTCATTGTTTTGGAAAGATTGTCTCTTAGAAGTTTATGTCCTTGTATCAAATTCTACTGGGCCAGTTTGGTGCATTGAGAATCAACGGTTTCTTCTTTTGCTCTAGTTTGCAGAGCAGTTGAGGTAGAATTTGAACTGGAGAAAAGGCATACTTTAAGCAAAGGCGTACTGGAGCAGGGTCTAGGAAATTATCAGAGCACCCAATGCCAGTGCCAGAGGATTCTTTGGTCTTGGCTACAAACAGGGGTAACTTGTTGTTATAGCTGGAGGCCTGGATGTTCACACCTGAAGTTCCCCTTTTCTGACATAGGAATTTGAAGATGTTAGAATTGAAGGACCCATTCCCCTTGGTCAAGCAGGAGATGATCAAGCACATGTGCAGCTCAGATCACATTACCCACTGGCAGGCAGCATGTACATTTATGACAGAAGAGACCTCTAGGGCAGGAGTGGGCAACTGTGGCCCTCCAGCTGTTGTAGAACCCATGAGACATCGCAAAACTGACAGTTACAAGCATGACTCCCAAAGGCAGAGGCATGATGGAACTTGTAGTTCACCAACAGCTGGAGGGCCACAGTTGCCCATCCCTGCTCTAGGGTATATTCTGTTACAAAAACCTTGCTTGCCAGCTTCTTTTACGATTCTCCACTTTACTACCACTTTAAGGTACTTCAGTGGCTTTTAATGAACCTTAATCCCCAGTTAATGTGTATATGGAGTGCAACTTCTCTAAAAATACTTTTATCTGAGAATTCAGGCAGAGGCATAATATTTAAATACACACAGCCATGACAAAGATGTGGCTTTTAAAGTCTATGTTAAAGGCCGCTGACATCACAAAGCTGCTCCAGGCTTGGAAAGATCCCAACCATATGGTCAGGATCCACCCAGATTGTCTGGATTAACAACTGGCTCAATCTCTCAGTGAGTCACTGAGAGCCTGAGCCAGCAGCTCCTGCCCCCTCCACAGCCCAACACTCCAGTGAATGCTGGAGGGACAGAGCAGAGAGCTGCTGACTGACAGTCACCAGATTCTACAGGCTAAAGACTGTAAGCTGAGCAATCAGAGGTGTTTGATCACTCAGTTCTTGGTCTTTGTCAGACCGATGCTGCTACCACCTAGGTGAACATACAATATATTATTTATTACAGGTACTTATATATATTGCCAAAAGTATTGCAATACCTCTCCAAATCATTGGATTCGGGTGTTCCAATCACCTACATGGAAGCAGATATATAAAATGAAGCACCCAGACATGCAGACTGCTTCTACAAACATTTGTGAAAGAATAGGTCACGCTCATGAGCTCAGTGAATTCAAGCGTGGTACCATGATAAGTTGCCAGCTGTGCAATTCCATCCATTAAATTTCTTTGCTATTAAATATTCAATGGTAAACTGTTCGTGGCTGAGTTGCTTTTCTTCCCAGCTGCTTCCACTTTGTTATAATACCACTAACTGGTAGGCCACAGAAAATGACGGAAAATTAGCGGGGTCAGCACATGCTGAAGCACACGGTGTGCAGAACTCGCCAATAGTCTGCAGAGTCAATATTTAAAGACCTCCATACTTTGTGTGGTATTCAGATTAGCACAACAGGGTGTAGAGAACTTCATGGAATGGGTTTCCATGGCTGAGAAGCTGCATCCAAGCCTTACATCACCAAGTGCAATGCAAAGATATAGTGGTGTAAAGCACACCACGACTGGACTCTATTAGCAATGGAAACGTGTTATCTGGAGTGAAGAATCACATTCTGTCTGGCAATCCCCAGGAGAACAGTACTTACCTGACTGCATTGTGCCAAGTGTAAGGTTTGGTGGAGGGGTGGGATTATGGTGTAGGCTTTAGGGTTGTTTTTCAGGGGCTGGGCTTGGCCCCTTAGTTCCAGTGGAGGGAAATCTTAAGACGTCAGCATACCAAGATATTATGGACAATTTCATGCACCCATCTTTGTGGGAACAGTTTGGGGATGGCCCCTTCTTGTTCCAACATGACTGTGCACCAGTACACAAAAAAAGGTCAATAAAGACATGGATGTGCGAGTTTGGGGTGGAGGAACTTGACTGACCTGCATAGAGTCCTAAACTCAACCCATTAGAACACCTTTGAAATTAATTAGAGCAGAGCCTGTGAGCCAGGCCTCCTCGTCTGACATCAGTGCCTGACCTCACAAATGCACTTCTGGAAGAATGGTCAAACATATGGTGTGCCATCTCAAAATTGAACCCTATGGACTAAGACTGAGATGCCATTAAAGTTAATGTGTGTGTAAAGGCAGGTGTCCAAATACTTTTGGCAATATAGTGTATATACAAACCTCAAAATTCCCACTCGCCTGCTTGCATTTGGCGAGTGAAAATAACATGGGGGTGGGAATGGCCAGGATTAAGGGTGGGTGGTAGGGGTGGCAGTTACAAGCACCAATCTCCCTGTATGGCTTTCAATGAAGCAACTGAAAGCCGCAGGAGGGAGAGGAGACACGGCTTCCAGCTGCTTTATTGAAAGCCATACAGGGATATCGGTGCTTGTAACTGCCCCCACTTCTGCACCAATCATCCCTTTTTTCCCATCAAATTTCAGTTTCTTTCCGGGCCCTCGGTGTGCTCCTCAGTGCCCAGCCCCTACCCCATCTTCCATACCAATAGGAGAGGAGAGAAGATAAATCTACCCTGCCTCCTCCTGTGCCCGCCCACACTCCAGTCTGTGCAGCTTCTGAGAAGAGGATGCGTGGGTGGGAAATTGTATACAGAGCAGCCAGCAGCTCTGTGATGCTTCTGACTGAGAACTTGAGCCGGGAACTATCCATGTGAATCTGACTTTCCTACTTTCCCTCTCTTTACTCCCCTTCCTTCCCCCCTTCCTTTTTTTCCTCCCTTCACTCCACTTCCTTCCTCCCCCCTTCCTATCTCTCCCTCCCTCTCTCCCCTCCTTTCCTTCCTCCCTCCCTTTACTCCATTCCTGCTTTCCTTTTCCTTCACTCCCTTTCTTCCTTTATTCTGCATAAAACATTTAACAGTGCTATTTCAAAAGATAATTTACGAGGGAGTAATTAGGGGCAGGGCAACTAGTGGCGAGTAACTCTTAAGGCCTAGTAACTCAGGACTTGAAATTTTGAGCCCTGATATACACTCACCGTCCACTTTATTAGGTACACCTTGCTAGTACCAGGTTGGACTCCCTTTTGCCTTCAGTGCTGCCTTAATTCTTTGTGGCATACATTCAAGAAGATGTTGAAAACATTCTTCAGAGATTTTGGTCCATAACTGACATGATAGCATCACACAGTTGCTGCAAATTTGTCAGCTGCAGATCCATGATGCGAATGTCCCGTTCTACCACATCCCAAAAGGTGCTCTATTGGATTGAGATCTGGAGGTCATTGGAGTATAGTGAACTCATTGTCATATTCAAGAAATCAGTTTGAGATGATTTGAGCTTTGTGATATGGTGCATTATCCTGATGGAAGTAGCCGTTAGAACATGGGTACACTAGTCATAAAGTGATGGACATGGTCTGCAACAATACTCGCGTAGGCCGTGACATTTAAACAATGCTCAACTGGTACTAAAGGTGCCCAAAGTGTGCCAAGAAAATATCCCTCACACCATTACACCACCCCCACCAGCCTGAACTATTGATACAAAGCAGGGTGTATCCATGCTTTCATGTTGTTTAGGCCAAATTCTGACCCTACCATCTGAATATCACAGCTGAAATCGAGACTCACCAGACCAGGCAATGTTTTTCCAATCTTCTATGGTCCAATTATGGTGAGCCTGGGTGAATTGTAGCCTCAGTTTCCTGTTCTTGGCTGACAGGAGTGGCACCCAGTGTGGTCTTCGCTGCTGTAGTCCATCTGCATCAAGTTTTGACGTGTAGTATATTCAGAAATGGTATCCTGCATACCTTGGTTATAATGAGTGGTCATTTGAGTTACTGTTGCCTTTCTATCATCTTGAACCAGACTGCCCATTCTCTAAAGACCTCTGACACCAACAAGGCATTTTCATCCACACAACTGCCGCTCACTGGATATTTCCTCTTTTTCTGTAAACCCTAGAGATGGTTGAGCGTGAAAATCCCAGTAGATTAGTAGTGTTTGAAATACTCAGACCAATCTCTCTGGCACCAACAACCATGCCAAGTTCAAAGTAGTTTAAATCCCCTTTCTTCCCCATTCTGATGCTTGGTTTGAACTTCAGCAAGTCATCTTCACCACGTCTAGATACCTAAATGTACGTAGATGCTGCCACGTGATTGGCTGATTAGCAATTTGTGCTACCAAGCAATTGAACCGGTGTACTTAAAAAGTGCCTGGTGTGTGTGTGACATACACATATATTTATTTTTTTGTGAAACCCATACTGCTCTTTTAATTTCCTTTTCCTGGTTGAATGCTCTTTGGCTCTTGGCTTGCTCTATTTGTCCTAAGCCAGACAAAGGAAACCACCGTGACCAGATAGCTCAACCATTGTCAAGTTATGGATATTACCACAAAAATTAGAAAAAAAATTATTTTCTATCATGTGCCCCCGTTGTTTTTCAAACCATGTAATTAAGAGAAAACAAGAAAACACAAACTTAATTCTAGAATTTTTTGCAACACTCAGGAAAGAAATACACAGAAAATGCATAAAATTTGGGAAACATCTTGTGTAAATTATCCAGACTGTCATTGCTGACCCAATTTCTGGCTTCAGCAACAGTGACTGTCAACATAAATTATAACTTAGCTTGTGATTGCTCTATACTAAGAATATACACACCATTGGACCTGTATGATTTTTTTAAATGCTCAAAATCTGAACTGGAATAATCCAGTGCCAAATGAAAGAAATAGAATTTACTGTCTCTTAGAAGAAATGCAGGAAAAAGAGAAAAATACGTCTTAGAATATATTTCTATATTTTTCATGATAGGAGGGCAACGAGTGTTGTGAAATCACACTTTTCTCATCAAAGAATGTGATGCACAAATAGTTGAGAGTTGTACCAAATGACAGCTTCCTGTTTTTTTTTCATGCAAATCATGATAAAAGAATAGAGTTTTTGTAGCTTTAGAATTTTTACAGTTCATGAAAGCTCAAAGTGGTTCTAAAGGCCAAAGGTTTTTTTTAGCTTAAAGTGGAACTTTACATCCTGCTAGAACATTTTCGGCTGGCCCCTTTTGCAGGTATAGCTATGTAAAACATTTAAACTAAGTGACTATATTGTTTAAAATCTAGTAATACACTGACAATCAGCTGACAGCCTGAAGATTTAATGCTGTTCAGAACTCTGGGCTTCAGCAAAATGGCAGCCTCCAGCAAGAAGAAAAAGGAACAATGTTGGAGACAAGATACAGTGCATTTTGGTAGCATAATTATTCATGTGGAATGTATGTTTCTTGATCCAGAACATTTTTTATAAAGTCTTTACGGGTAAAGTTCAACTTAAACGCATTCTATGTATTAAAGTGAAAAAAAAAAAAAGTTATAAATACTTCTGAGTGCAGGTCACCCAACAACCGCCCATGCCCCCCTCCCCCCCGACTTATACTTATCAAGCCCGTTCTTAATCCAGCAATGTGCATGAGAACAAAGGCTCTCTCAGCTCTCTCCCTCCTCATTGGCTCAGACAGCAGCGGGAGTCCCTGGCTCCACCCATCGCCATCATGGCCAGTGAGGAGGGGGTGGTTGTGGGGCTGAGCCTCAGTCTGTGCGTCTATGGACTCACAAAGCACAACTCAGGAGCTAGCATACACGAGTGCACCTATAGCAAGTGGCTTGTTGTGGGGGGCACTAGTCAGAGGGGAGGAGCAAGGAGCGCTGGCGGGGAACCTGAGAAGAGGAGATTTGGGGCAGCTCTGTGCAAAACCATTCCACAGAGCAGTTAGGTAAACCATGTGTGTTTTATCAATTAAAAAAGAAGAAAAAAACAAACAAAAAAAACCCTAACATTTACAACCACTTTAATCTGAGTGACAAAATCTAATCCTCAAAGCATAAATAATTTTCAAAAAGAGTGTGCGTCTGTGTGAAGCTGAACCTCAGCACAGGAAAAAAAAAATTATTCATGTACTTATGTATTCATTAACTACTTGACCTCTGGAACGTTTTACCCCCTTCATGACCAGGCCATTATTTGCTCTTCGGCATTGTGCTACTTTACCTGGCAATTGCCTGGTCATGCAACACTGTACACAAGTGAAATTTGTATCTTTTTTACACACAAATCAAGCTCTCTTTTGCTGGTATTTGATCACCAGTTTTTTTTGCTTTTTGTTTTGTTTTTTTGCTATTTAAACAAAAAAAACAACATTTTCTACTTTGTTTTAAAACATATCCAATAAATTCAAATTACTTCATAAATTTAGGGCCAAAATGTATTCTAAAATAAAACAAACCCACGCCAAAAACCTAATAGATTAATAAATTAATGCTGCTGCTCATAGATGAAAAAACATAAAATATAAATGACCAACAGTGCAAAAAAAATTATATAAAATATTACAGAAAAAATTCCATCAAGAGAAACAGATATGTGAAAATTTAAAATATATAACAATTATAAATCCCAAAGTCCCAAGTCAAGGGTGGAATGAGTGTGCTCCAATCAAAAAACAGTGCTCAAAAAACTCCAACGTGCCCACAGCATCCGTGGCTTCCAATCTGGCCCGCACTCACCAGATGGAATGGACTCTTAGCTGGTAGTGCTTAAGAGTCAAACAAGCTTAAAGGTGGGATACATCCTCCACAAATGAATCCCACTCAGGAAATCCTTGCTTGACAACCTCCAAACGATCATCCACAGATAAGATAGCAATGCAAAGAGATAACAGAAACACTAATAGTGTAATACTGCATTAACTTTTAATACTTAAAAACCGATGCACATATTGCACTCACATTATGTTAGGTATCAAGCCTTGTGAATATAAACTTTCAGATAGCAGATTACATTAGTCCTTTTCCATAGAGAGTGAACAGGCAGCAGTCTATGGGGATGTGCTCTCCTCTCCAACAAAATGGCTCTTTAGAGCCGCAGCCAGCGTGCGCTCCACTCACTGGACATGACGTCACAAAGCCTCTGTCGGAATCGGAAATTGTCTCAACGTGTTTCGCCCCTCCTCCAGAGCATTATCACAGACATTGATCTCCAGTTCCTGCTTCCAAATATACCTCCCCACTACTCCTCCCACCAAGCCAATTCGCTAGTTCTTACTGGGTATGACTCCTTAGTTCAATGCTACTGCAAATTCACTTCCTGATCAGAATCGTACGGCTACCATTCACAATACAATATCGCTATCTCTATAAATCGGCATGATCCATAAAAAACAATCATAAAAATATAATTAAATAACGCAAAAACATCAATATCAATAACATAATAATTGGCACAAATATAAAATGAATAAAAAAAATTTCTTAAAAAAAAATTCAAAAACATTTTTCTCAAACTTTTTTTTTTCCCTTTTTCAACTAATCAAAAACATAACTTAAATAAAATCAATAAATAATTCATCCATGTTTCTTACCACAATTCCCTATTATAAATCACCAATTGGATAAGAAGCAATTCAAGTCTATGTCTGCATTTAACCCTCTAGGGGCCAAAGTGCTTAATTTTAGAATCCACTTTGTCTCGTTCTTTGAGACTGACTTTCTCATGTCACCACCACGCCAGTGGGGTTCAATCCTGTTAATCCCACAGAACTTGAGCAAAGATGGGTCCCTTTTATGAAATTTCCTAAAATGATAAAGACAGGCAATGATGTTTAAAGCCTTTTTTAATATTCCTAATGTGTTCACCAAGCCTTACGGCAAGCTTCCTAGTTGTCCTCTCTATACAGGTGAAACTCAAAAAATTAGAATATCGTGCAAAAGTTAATTTATTTCAGTAATGCAATTTAAAAGGTGAAACTAGTATATGAGATAGACTCATTACATGCAAAGCAAGATAGTTCAAGCCGTGATTTGTCATAATTGTGATGATTATGGCTTACAGCTCATGAAAACCCCAAATCCACAATCTCATAAAATTAGAATATTGTGAAAAGGTGCAATATTCTAGGCTCAAAGTGTCCCACTCTTATCAGCTAATTAAGCCATAACACCTGCAAAGGGTTCCTGAGCCTTTAAATAGTCTCTCAGTCTGGTTCAGTAGGAATCACAATCATGGGAAAGACTGCTGACCTGACAGTTGTGCAGAAAACCATCATTGACACCCTCCATAAGGAGGGAAAGCCTCAAAAGGTAATTGCAAAAGAAGCTGGATGTTCCCAAAGTGCTGTATCAAAGCACATTAATAGGAAGTTATGTGGAAGGGAAAAGTGTGGAAGAAAAAGGTGCACAAGCAGCAGGGATGAACGCAGCCTGGAGAGGATTGTCAGGAAAAGGCCATTCAAAAGTGTTGGGGACTTTCATAAGGAGTGGAATGAGGCTGGAGTCAGTGAATCAAGAGCCACCACACACAGATGGATCCTGGACATGGGCTTCAAATGTCCTATTCCTCTTGTCAAGCCGCTCCTGAACAACAAACGTCAGAAGCGTCTTACCTGGGCTAAAGAAAAACAGACCTGGTCTGTTGCTCAGTGGTCCAAAGTCCTCTTTTCTGATGAGAGCAACTTTTGCATCTCATTTGGAAACCAAGGACCCAGAGTATGGAGGAAGAATGGAGAGGCACACACTGCAAGATGCTTGAAGTCCAGTGTGAAGTTTCCACAGTCTGTGTTGATTTGGGGAGCCATGTCATCTGCTGGTGTTGGTACACCGTGCTTCATTAAGTCCAGGGTCAATGTGGCCGTCTACCAGGAGATTTTGGAGCACTTCATGCTTCCTTCCGCAGACAAGCTTTATGGGGATGCGGACTTCATTTTCCAGCAGGACTTGGCACCTGCCCACACTGCCAAAAGCACCAAAACCTGGTTCAATGACCGTGGGATTACTGTGCTTGATTGGCCAGCAAACTTGCCTGACCTGAACCCCATAGAGAATCTATGGGGCATTGCCAAGAGAAAGATGAGAGACATGAGACCGACCAATGCAGAAGAGCTGAAGGACGCTATTGAAGCATCCTGATCTTCCATAACACCTCAGCAGTGCCACAGGCTGATAGATTCCACGCCACATTGAGGCAGTAATTGCTGCAAAAGGGGCCCAAACCAAGTACTGAGTACATATGCATGCTTATACTTTTCAGAGGTCAGATATTGTTCTATGTAATGTACAATCCTTGTTTTATTGTTTGCATGTAATATTCTAATTTTCTGAGCTTGTGGATTTGGGGTTTTCATGAGCTGTAAACCATAGTCATCACAATTATGACAAATCACGGCTTAACTATCTTGCTTTGCATGTAATGAGTCCATCTCATATATTAGTTTCACCTTTTAAGTTGCA
The DNA here is from genome assembly GCF_062004578.1 of Staurois parvus. Classification (NCBI taxonomy): domain Eukaryota; kingdom Metazoa; phylum Chordata; class Amphibia; order Anura; family Ranidae; genus Staurois; species Staurois parvus. Next base: position 27,207,461 of record NW_028317943.1, read on the forward strand.
TTACTGAAATAAATGAACTTTTGCACAATATTCTAATTTTTCGAGTTTCACCTGTATATTGTAAATGACAGGGGCATTCCAGAAGGTAAGTTACATGGTTACTATCATGTGAAATGAACTTCCAAATCTTATCTGTCTCACCTCTAGCTTGAGACTGAAATTGCAATGTTTTCCTAATATCACCCCTCATCATTTTACATGCTATGCACCTCCCACATCTAAAGAAACCCCACCTGATCTAAGAAAGTGACCCTCTTAGAGGGTGGATCTGGGACATTCTTCACAAGTTTGGTCCTAAGGGTGGGTGGTCTCCTATAAATAAATTTAGGTTTCTTAGGCAAAAACTTTCCCAATACCTCATCATGCAATAAGATTGACCAGTGGTTCCTAAATACATTCTCTACTAATTTATATTGTTTATAAAAACCCGTAATAAAGGCCAGATCAAAGTTATCGTATTTTCTAACCTTTTTCTTTGACAGATCATCTCTATTTATGTTCTTAACCTGATCCCTGCTGTCCCTCAGCTTTATTCCTCTATACCCCTTCTCCTCAGATCTTTGTATTAGATGTCTGTTCCCTATAATCAATTTCCTCATCACAATTCCGCTTAATTTGCATGAATTGGCTTTTAGGAATCGCCTTCAGCCATCCATGATAATGACAGCTATGTGTTTGGATATACCCATCCCTGTCTACTTCTTTGAAATGGGTGTGAGTATACAATTTATTCCCCTTCCTAAATATAGTAAGGTCCAAGAAATTAATTGAATCAGTACTAATACTCTCAGTAAATGAGATATTATACTTATTCATTCCTATTTCATTAATGAATTTTTCCAAAGATTCCCTGTCCCTTCCAAAATAATGCAAATATCATCAATACACCGTGTTCCAAATTATTATGCAAATTATATTTTTCTCATTTACCTAAATAATTAATGTAAATAAGTCAGCATAATTCTCCTGTTATCAACTATTAAGAGTACAATTCAAATATTATTGAACAAACCTCCAAATGATAACAGTATTTTTTTTAAACATAAAAAGCTTACAATGTACTGTTCCAAATTATTACGCACAGTAAGTTTCAAAACACTTTATAGGTTGTAAAGAACTGAAAATTGTCATTTGTTGTGTTTGCAGCATATTTACTGAAATCAAAAGCTATTTCAATCAAACTTTTAACAACATTTTAACTTTTTAAACATTTTACAGGTCACTTTACATTTTAACATAGGACCCCTTATTTGATAGCAGCTTCACAAGTCTTGCATCCATTGAACTTGTGAGTTTTTGGACAGTTTCTGCTTGAATTTGTTTGCAAGATGTCAGAATAGCCTCCCAGAGCTGCTGTTTGGATGTAAACTGCCTCCCACCCTCATAGATCTTTTGCTTGAGGATGCTCCAAAGGTTCTCAATAGGATTGAGGTCAGGGGAGGATGGGGCCACACCATGACTTTCTCTCCTTTTATCCCCATAACAGCCATTTATGCAGAGGTATTCTTTGCAGCATGAGATGGTGCATTGTCATGCATGAAGATGATTTTATTACGGAAAGCACAGTTCTTCCTTCTGTACCAGGGAAGAAACTGGTCAAACTCCATATACTTTACAGAGGTCATCTTTACACCTTCGGGCCCCTAAAGGGGCTGACCAGCTCTGTTCCCATGATTCCGGCCCAAAACATGACTGACTCCACCACCGCCTTGCTGACGTCGCAGCCTTGTTGGAACAGGGTGGCTGTCCACCAACCATCCACTACTCTATCCATCTGGACCATCCAGGGTTGCACGGTACTCATCAGTAAACAGGACTGTTTGAAAATCAGTCTTCATGTATTTTTCTGCCCAATGCAGCCGTTTCTGCTTGTGAGCATTGGTTAGTGGTGGCCGAATAGAAGGTTTATGCACAGTTGCAAGACTCTGGAGGACTTTACACCTTGATGTCCGTGGGACTCCAGAGGCACCAGCAGCTTCAAATATCTGTTTGCTGCTATGTAATGGTATTTAAGCAGCGGCTTTCTTGATCCGATGAATGGATCTGGCAGAAATCTTCCTCAATGTGCCTTTATCTGCACGAACCCGTCTGTGCTCTGAATCAGCCACAAATCTCTTAATAGTGCGATGATCACGCTTAAGTTTTCGTGAAATAGCTAATGTTTTCATACCTCGTCCGCGGCATTGAACTATTTCACTCTTTTCAGCAGCAGAGAGATCCTTCTACCCCATATTGTTTGAAAATGGTGCTCTGCTTAATAATGTGGAACACCCTCCTTTAGTAGTTTTTCCTTAAATTGGGCTCACCGGCCAATCTAATTATCACAGGTGTCCGAGATTGTTTTCAGTGATCAAAAGAGCCCTGACACACAATGCCATCCATGAGTTAAACTGAAAAACAAAATATTTCATCTTTGTGACACTTAAATAGAATTTGCATAATAATTTGGAACACGGTATTAATCTCTTGTAGAGCCTTAGCTCCGGTCTTATGCTGTTATATATATCGACTCATGTTCCCACCTACTCACGAAGAGATTGGCTACCAAGGGTGCATATTATGCTCCCATCACAACTCGTGTCTTTTGCCTAAAAAATTGGCCATTTTTTATTTATTCATTATTTTATATTGGTGCCAACTATTATTTTATTGATATTGATGTTTTAGCAATTATTAGCATTATTTAATTAATTTCGTTATGAATTTTTTTTTACAGATCATGCCGATTTTGGAGGTAGCGATATTGTATTGTGAATGGTAGATGTACGATTCTGATCAGGAAGTGAATTTACAGTAGCATTGAACTATTGAAGGGGTAATATCCATTAAGAACTAGCGAATCGGCTTGGAGGGAGGAGTAGTGGGGAGGTATATTTGGAAGCAGGAATCGGCGATCAATGTCTATGATAGCGCCCTGGAGGAGGGGCGAAGCGCATTGACACAATTTCCGGTTCCGACGAAGGCTTCATGACGTCACGTCCGCAGAGTGGAGCGCACGTCCGCTGTGTGCTCCAGAGCCATTTTGTTGGAGAGGAGAGCACATCCCCATAGACTGCTGCCAGTTTACTCTCTATGGAAAAGGATTAATGTGACCTGCTATCTGAAAGTTTATATTCACAAGGCTTGATACCTAATGTTATAATGTGAGTGCAATGTGTGCATCGGTTTTTAAGTATAAAATGTTTATGCATTATTACACTATTAGTGTTTCTGTTATCTCTGCATTGCTATCTATCTGTGATGATAGTTTGCAAAATGTATTCTGCTACATCTTTGGTAAAAAAAAAACAAAAACTATTGGTTTGTGTGAAAGTTATAGCATCTACAAACTATGGTATATAAATCTTCCTTAACATCAAGAGGCCACATATATGTGTACCTAAAGATAAACAGAACTGTGTCGCGAGCGCACACTGTGCACGCTCCCAACACAGTTACCAGTGGCTAACGGAAAACTCCCAATCTCTACTTGCAATCTGGAGCTTTCTGATCACGTGACTGCTGTGACAGCCAATCACAGAGATCACATAATAAGAAACCCTGACCTGTCTCCCAGCATCAGAAACCCCTTAAAGGGCCGAGAGGTGCCAGCACCAAGGAGTTAAATTGCCAGGACAGTAGAAAAAAACCCCAAATTACCCCTTTTTGGAAAGTAGACAGTGTGAGGTATTTAATAAGTGGCATGGTGAGTTTTTTGAAGTTGTAATTTGTCACAGTTTTTTTGAAAATGGAGAAATTAAATAAAAATTTGTTTTATTTCCTTTCACAATTTTACATACTGTCACCAATGCTGTACAGTGTCATCTGGCTGGTGTGGTGGTGATCAGTGATTCAGACTCATGACAGTATGTTAAAAAAAAAATTTAAATACATTATGATTCAATTTTTAAAAATATTAATTTTTTTTATCTTTTAACCTTTGTTTCTTTTATTTAACAATTTTTTCATTAGAGTAGTTCAGTGTTACCGTAGTGACTCTACTCTAGAGGTGATTAGGGATTTTTTTTATTACACTTTGACTGCTGTTACAGGGATGACCACTATAACAGCAATGTTTTGATGAATGAATGGGTTACTTTCATAACAGCTGTGATTATTATTGTGTGCCATGATTGGTCCATAGTGATCACATTGTACAGGGTGCTGTGATCAGCCCAGGTACTATGTGATGGCTGTTGCCAATCACAGCATCACTATAGGAATCACAGCAGTTATGAAGTTCATGCATAACAGCTTTGTTGACACTGTAATCATGTGATCGCTGATCCCCCGGCCATTCAAAGCGGCCAGGTACCGGGAGCTGCAACTCGCTGTGTCCGGTGGATGCAGCAGTTGCGTGCCCTCAGCTGGATGATGTACAAGTACATGATCCAGCCTGCCTGTCCGGCTCCCCATAGAAAATATACTGTGGGTGTGCAGCAACTGGTCACAAAGTCTATTTTTCAAAGTGGTTAGTCTAAGTACCTGAATTTGGGCTGGTATCCGCTCCCTGAAATCCCCTGTAGGTCGGAGTCAAACTAGCAAAGGGAGCGGCAACACAAAGTCAAGTGTGCTGCACCTCTTATCTGCAAACAAGGAGCATACAGACAACGAAGAGAGAGCAAAGTGACAAGAAAAATGAGCCCATTGTTGTGTCTGTTTTATTTTTCTGCCATGTCAGTGTTCACCAAAAGCTTCACAGCTTTTTGGCACTATATGTCAAAAGGTGTTGTGCCAAAGGTGGTTAATGAAGCAAAAGCCTATCCATTCAGGACCCCACCTTACCTAATATTGCATTCTTTGATGGATAGCCATCAGGTGCAAGTGAACACTGTGACGTGATGAAGTTAGAGCTTCTGAGGCATACTGACAAAAGCACTTTAGCAAGGGCACGAAACCCCCCCCCCCCAAAAAAAACTATTTTACAAAACATGAAGCTGACTGCAGGTGACCCTATTCACCCATCCATTTTTTTTCATGTCTTACCCAGTCTATTTCCTAATCTGTCCACTCTAACATGCAAACTACCATTCTTCACAGTTGTGTCCCCTCTCCTTAAACTCTTTATTCTTCACCCCTCTTCTCTATCACACACACTCAAACTCCTGCTGTTTCTAAACCCACATGACAACAAAACCTCCAGTGCACTGGGGCATGTCCCTACATATAAATCACACTCCCATAGTACCTCCTTCACCCTTCTACTTTTCCTAATTTCTGAAGACATATCCCTTAACCTTGGGCTTCCATCATTTTACTTTGACTGATACCAACCATCCTCAGGCAGACGTCGCAATCCACACAATCTAGTTTCTATTTCTCTTCTACCCAGAACCAGCCTCCCCTTTTCATGTGCCATTTGGAATGCCCAGTCCAACAAACTCACCTTTGTCCATGTCCTTTAGTTATTAATTCCTTTAACCTATTTGCCGTTACTGAAACCTGGCTTCAAGAATTGGGCTCTGCCACTCCTGCTGCCCTCTCTCACAGTGGCCTCTTCTGGACTCGCTCACCCAGACCCAGTGGACTAATGGGAGGTGGAGTCAGAATCTTAGTCTTTTACAAAGCACCTTTCAAGTTCACACAGTTACCCCTTTCATTGCCTAAAAAAAGTTAACCCCTTCCTCCCCAGTGCCATTAGTACAGTGTCAGTGGGGTTTTTTTTGCACTGATCAATATATTGGTGTCACTGGGGATGTCAGTGATCCCAAGTCAATTCCCCCCCAGTGTCAAAATGTCCGCTGCAGTCCCGTAGTCCTGCCATAAATCGCTGATCACCGCCATTATTAGTATAATAGCAAAAAAATCCCAGTATCTTTCCCGCCAATTGCAGACGCTATAACTTTCATGTAAACCAATTAATTTACATGTATTGGGATTTTTTTTTAGCAAAGACATGTCTCAGAATACATTTTGGCAGAAATTTATGACAAAATTAGATATTTAAATTTTTTACTGGACATGTTTTATAGCAAAAAGTCCAAAATATTGTTTTCTTTCTCAAAATTGTCAGCCTTTTTTTTATAGCGCAAAAAATAAAAAAAACGCACAGGCGATCAAATACCACCGAAAGAAAGCTCAATTTGTGGGAAAAAAAGGACGTGAATTTAATTTGGATGCAGTGTTGCATGACCGCGCAATTTTCAGCAGCGACGCAACACAAACCACTTCTGTAACCGCTTCCTGACCGCCCTATAGCAGAAATACTGCTACAGTGTGGCACGGGTGCGCAAAATCACACACATATATATATACATACATACATATACACACACACACGTGATTCGCGCTCCCGTGGTTTTCACGCCCCTCCCAGATAGCATCAGATTGCCTGTCAGTACACCAGTCATCACATTTAACCCCTTGATTGCCAGGAGCACGCTCATGCACAATAAACCTCCATTGCTAGTATAGTGTCTGAACAGGTCAATATCTTTGATCAGATCAGCACTATACCAGCGTTCACATTAGTATAGCATCCCCAAAAACGCAGCGTTAGACACAATTGGATAGGATGGTGTGGTTATCACCGCAGTATCGTAGGTTGGCAGAAAGGACAAGCACGTATACATGTAATGTATTAAAAATTTGGGATATAGTTCACAAACAAATGGGATGGGAAGTTAAGGCTATAATGATGCCTATAGTGGATACAGATTTCTTTCTACCTGGGAATGAAAGCATTGCGGGGAATTGGATAAGAAAGGGAGATGCACGATTAAAGGATATAATTAATGGGGAGGAGATTTGTTCCTTTCAGGAATTAAAAAATAAGAATGAGCTGTTTTTTTTTGATGAGTGGAGGTATTTTTAATTAAAACATTTTGTGGGAAAGCTCCCTAAACCCCTAAAGGACAAAAGCAGAGTTGAACCCATTTCAATAATAACACGTAGGAATGGGAAGCAAGGGACTTCCCGAATTTATAAAATTCTCAAAAGAATGATAGAAGGTACTGCCCCTTTGTATATGGAGAAATGGGAAAAGGAATTGGGAATATTATTAGATGAGCAAAAAAAAAAAAGATTTATAGATTAGCACATGGGATTGTAAATATGAAGGTGGTGGAAAATAATTTTAAATGTTTAGCAAGGTGGTATATTACACAGAGTGTAGCACACAAGCAATATGGCATGAATTTTTCTAGTATTAAGTCCAACAATGTTCAACAGGATCAACACCGATTTGGGAGGATTTGGGATATAGTGGCTAACACATGTTTTCTGGTTTTATAACAGTGGTGGTCCTTCTATCTTTGTTTCAATGCTGGGTTATATAAGTGACTTTTGTATATTTGTGGATGGAATTTTAAACAGATGAATACTGCAATGTAATTATACTTATATAGGCATCACGCCCTATTTAGGCACTTCTGAAGAAGAGACTGGTTGTTATCTTGAAACGCATCAAGTGTCCTATCATGATTTGAACACCAGCTTTCTTGCTTGTACATCAATTGTAACAGATATGTAATGTATAACCGCCATATTATGTATGTTTATGGAAATGTTAAACATTTGTGTTAAATAAAATATGGTTCTAAAATTTTATAAACCTAATGGTTCTATCTGCTCTTTGTGCCATGAAAAAAAAAAAATCACATAAAAAAATACACAGAAAAGAATGGTTTTCCATGTGTCCTATGCACGTTATACAGGGGTGCTGCAGTATGTTGCATAAAAATGCAGCTTGTCTGTGTTTTTACACGTCACAATGCACTGTTGTGCATAAAGTTGAATTAAGTGTATCTGTTTCTTTCAATAAAGTTAAAGACACTGCAAAGCATTGTTACAACACATCACATTCCCCCATACATTGCAAACCAGCGTGCGCCCATTATACGGACCATAATGCATACCCACTGGTGTGCACAGGCTATTATTCCTTAATTTAGTTAACATAGCTTTAAAGTGACACTAAACCATATTCTTACACCACTGGAGGCCGCAGTCATTACTTGTTTTAAAGTGAAACTAAACAATATTATTATACTCCAAAGAATAATTTATTCACATCCACCAATTAATAGCAATGTAATTCTTTTTTCATGAAATGGTTTCTTATAGTGTTTTCCAGCCTTCTTGCAACGTACTCCGTGAGCTTTTAAACCTCACTTCCTTTTGAGTGGAAAAACCAGTGTACGTTAGTTGCTGTCATGTGCACTGCTCATGTACCTTACAAGTCCCATAGCCCTTAGTCTATCTCAGAAGAGATGTAGAGGGCGTGGCTGCACGCCTAATTATTGTGGGATTGTGGAGAATGAAGTTTGCACCATTTAATAGGAAGTCTGTTTACAGCCACAAAAAAAAGGAATTTGGAGATATGGGGGAGGCTGAGAGCAAAAGGAAGTTAGTTAGGAATACATACATGAATATTTTTTTTTTCAAACCAGAGTTCAGTGTCACTTTACAGGCATTATAACACTTCATGTTTTTCACCTGCATAAGATGTGCATTGATTATGTAATTTTTATAGTGTTTTTTGTTGCTGAGAGCTAAACACTAATTACATTTGACAAAGACACACAGGCAAAGCAATTAGGAGAGCAAGCTCAACACGCTGGAAGAGAAGTGTTTTCATCACCCTAGCATTCCTACATTTTTGATGCAACACAGAGGAAATGGCAAGGCATTAACTGGACACTGTGTGATATGGGACAACCTAGGTTAATAAATACAAGGATAGGGGAATTGATCAACAATGACACTACAAATTGCAGCAGTGTCAGGGAGCGAGGAGCCAGACACACAAGGAGGTGCAATTAAAGGTAGGTTTATTGTACAAAAACAAGACAAAGTCTATGCAAGTCCAACAGCAACAGCGGATGACTTGGTAGGACAGAAGCCAGGAAGGATGGTCGCCAGAGCCGGGGTCAGAAGCCAGGAAGGATGGTCGCCAGAGCCGGGGTCAGAAGCCAGGAAGGATGGTCGCCAGAGCCGGGGTCAGAAGCCAGGAAGGATGGTCGCCAGAGCCGGGGTCAGAAGCCAGGAAGGATGGTCGCCAGAGCCGGGGTCAGAAGCCAGGAAGGATGGTCGCCAGAGCCGGGGTCAGAAGCCAGGAAGGATGGTCGCCAGAGCCGAGGTCAGAAGCCAGGACGGAGTCTTGCCAAAGCCGAGTCGGTATCCAGGAGAGCAATGAGAACTAAACAGGAGCTTGCTGCTGTGCAACAGACGGGACACGAATGTGGGATCCTTTATGCTTTCATCCTCTGCGGCTCCTCCCCCAGGAGGTGGCTGCTTATCACATTATAATGTACAACTCAGTGCACAAAATATTGAGGCAGCCATGGTGCACAGCTCACATTGGGCCCTTTCCTCACTCTCGACAACAGATGTGATGGGGCTGCTATTACAATTAATCTGTTCATGAGCAAATCACAGGTTCAATTGAAAGAAAAATAAAGCAGATATCCATTTTTCACAGTACCTTAAAGTGGTTGTAAACCTCCACATATACCCAGTGAAGTATACTGACTGGCCTCAGGAGATACACAGAGGTAAAACAAATCCTCCTACATAAGTTTTCCTTGTTTACCTGCAGTCTTCTCTACATCCCTTCAAAAGGGTTGAATTTAGATACAATCCTTTGTCTGTCAGTATCACAGACGACAGACAAAGGGAGCTGCAGTTAAAGCTCTTATAAATCCTGTGAGAGCTGATTGGAATAAAGGGACACACCTGCCTTCACACAGGGCTGTTATGAGTAGACAAGCTATATGCTGAGCTCCTTCCCCATCACAATTTTATCTGGGGTGGGTGTTGGATAACTTGTCAGAAATGACACATGCTGATAACAGAGGAACAAAGCACCAGAGAGAAATGTCACTCTGAGCTTTGGAGAAAGACAAGTAAACACAACAGATACACAGTATGTGCTTTGTCCAGATTTCATGACTGAGGTTTACAACCACTTAAAAAAAAAAAAAGTAAAAAAAAAAAAAAAAAACTGTCCTATCGTCAACTGTGCTTTCCAAAACAGTGTATAAATTAACAGAACCCCCTAACAAAATACTGTAAAACACATCTAACTGTATACGGTTTGTTTTATTGCAAGAGTGCTTTTAATCTCAATGCTGGCAGTCCAGACCCAAAGCTATAAGGTTTATCACTTTTAACTAAGCAATATTAAATGGCCACTTTCTAAACATTTAGACCTGTTTATTTAATTTTAATGATTTTTTAGACATAAGGAGCATGGAGCATGGTATTAAATATGATCCCACAAAAACATCAAACTGCTAAACCATACTCAAGGTCACAAAGCATCTTTTTACTCAATCTACCCTTTCACTCATTTTTTTTTCTCTTAACCACTTGCCCTCCAGAGAATTTACCCCCCTTCCTGACCAGGCCATTTTTTGCATTACAGCACTGCGTTATTTTAACGGACAATTGCGTGGTCATGCAACACTGCACCCAAATTAAATTTACATCCTTTTTTTCCCCCACAAATTGACCTTTCGGTGGTATTTAATTGCCTGTGCAGTTTTTATTTTTTGCAATATAAAAAAAAACCCGACAATTTTGAGAAAAAAAAACTATTTTTGACTTTTTGCTATTAAACATGGCCAGTAAAATTTTTTTAAAAAAATCAAATTTCATCATAAATTTAGGCCAAAATGTATTCTGTTACATGTCTTTGCTAAAACAAAATCCCAAAACGTGTAAATTAATTGGTTTATGTGAAAGTTATAGTGTTTACAAAATGCCGGTATACAGTATATACTGGGATTTTTTTTGGTTTTTACTAGTAATGGCAGCGATCAGCGACTTATAGCGGGACTGCGGCGGGCATTCTGACACTGGGGGTGAACTGACTTGGTGTCACTGACATTCCCAGTGACACCAGTACAGTGATCAGTGCTAAAAAAAAAAAAAAAAAAAAAGCACTGACTGTACTAATGGCACTGCACAGGAAGAGGTTAACATGAGGGGTGATCAAAGGGTTAACTGTGTGCTGTTTTACTATGTGCTCTGTCCGTGTGCTTCACTGTAAGCACACTGCTTTGCATGGCTGTGCACAGCCATCCAAAGCAGTGTGCACAAGCTGACAGGAAGGAGAACCGGGCACCAGCGAGTAATCGCCAGCTAGGACCCGGTGATTGCCAGCCGCAGCCACGAACGGTGGTGCGGGTAGGGCGTGTGTGCACCCCCCTACCCAGAAATGCAAAATCACGTATGATACACATGATTTTGCGCACCCATGTCACCTTGTACCAGTATTTCTGGTATAGGGCGGTTGGGAAGCGGTTAATGTAGTTCTTTTAAAAAGTGAAAAGCTTAGTCAAAATAAAAATTCTGTCAGCTTCAGAGAGTCATACATATAATATGTCAGCCTTGACAGCCTGGTTTCCACCTCAGTAAATCCCTCTCCTCTTGTCTATGTGCCAGTAATCAGTTGAAGAGCCTTTACAGGAACAGGCACAGGCCCTTGATTTATGCAACCAGGTGTATGTAGAATTTACAAGCATTGCTCATTTAAAAAAAAAAAAAAATTAAAGCAGCATCATTAAAGAACTCCAGAAATTAAGTCACTATTTAAATTGTGCTAGCTTACAATGGGTTCAACATGGTGTATAAAAATTCACATTTTTACTGAGGGCTGAAAGTAAAGCAAAATGCTATGCAGAAACCTTCACAACTTGAACCCTGCTCCTTTCCACTCTGCAACTGACCAACTCTATGACAGAATCTCTCCCCTGTCCTGCCCTGGCCACTACTGTCTACAAATGTTGGCTTTCATCCACATTAGACTCACTTGCTCCTCTAATTACACGAAGCATCAGGCCCCGACCATTACAACCTTGGCAGACTACTGACACCAGAAATCTTAAACGACATAGTCGTGCGCTGAAGCGATTGTGGCGTAAAACCAAATCTCACCAAGCATTCACCTTATATAAATCTGCTTTCTTAACATACAATTCCTCCCTCCATGCTGTCAAACAAGCCTCTCATCAATAGCTTGTCATCCAGTCCTTGTCATCTGTTCTCTACTTTTAACTCTCTACTTTCTCTACCTCCACCCAGTACCTCACTCACTGCTCACGAGATTGCAAATCATTTCAAAAACAAGATTGATGCAATTCGTAGGGGCATTGCCACTGCACAGACATCCATCCCACTTAGCATACCTTATACTAAACCTCCCTCACTTTCCTCTTTTGACCTTGCTACTACTGAAGAGGTCACTAAGGTTTTCTCAGAAGGTCGTCTCACCACTTGCCCCCTGGATCCTGTCCCCTCACAACTACTATGGTCACCCTCTTCTTACATCCTATGCTCCCTCACTCACATCTTCCCCCCTCTACTGGTGCCTTCCCCTCCCCTCTAAAGCATGCGCACATCACTCCCATACTTAAAAACCCTCCCTGGACCCCACCAACCTGAACAACTTAAGACCCACCTCCCTGCTGCCATTTACCTCTAAACTCCTAGAACGCTTAGTCTACAATCGCCTGAGCTCCCACCTCACTGACAACAACCCTTCTTGACCCTTTACAGTCTGGCTTTCGCTCTCTACACTCCACTGAAACTTCCTAACTAAAACTCACTAATGATATACTAAACTACTAAAACCAATGGCCACTACCCTATACTCTTACTACTTGACCTCTCTGCGTCTTTTGATACGGTTGACCATTCCCTCCTCAAAAAACTCCACTCTCTTGGCCTCCGAGACTCTGCTCTCTCCTGGTTCTCCTCCTACCTATTGCAGCACTCCTTAAGCGTTACCTATAACTCTGCCTCCTCCTATCCACTTCTTTCTGTAGGGGTCCCTCAAGGTTCCATCCTTGGACCCCTACTCTTCTTCATCTACACCTCCTCCCTTGGTCACTTGATAAACTTCCATGGCTTTAAGTACCATCTCTATGCTGATGACACACAAATCTATCTTTCTACCCCTCACCTCACCCCTTCAGTCTCCTCTTGCATTACTAACCTACTAAGCAACATAATCGGAATGGATGTCACTCCACTTCCTCAAACTCAACCTTTCCAAAACTGAGCTCTTAGTATTCCCTCCAGCCTGTGCCCCCTCCCCTGACTTCATCAAAATCAATAACACAACCATCAGTCCCTCCCCTCATGCCAGGGTACTAGGTGTAATTCTAGACTCCCATCTGTCCTTTCAGTCCCAAATCCAAATCGCTGTCTAAATCTTGTAGACTTCACCTCCGCAACATCTCCAAGATACGCCCGTTCCTAAGCTCGGAAACTACTAAGCAGCTTATTCACTCCCTGGTTATCTCTCGCCTTGACTATTGTAACTCCCTCCTCATTGGCCTACCTAATCACAGGCTATCCCCTCTTCAGTCTATCATGAATTCTGCTGCCAGATTCATCTACCTTACTAACCGTTCTGTATCAGCCACCCCTCTCTGCCAATCCCTCCACTGGCTTCCCATTTCCCAACAGATAAAATTCAAACCAATAACAATAACATATCAAGCCATTTATAACTCTGCCCCAAATTACATCACTGATCTTGTTCCAAATATCACCCAAACCATACTCTCCGTTCCTCACACGACCTCCTGCTCTCTAGCTCCCTTGTCTCCTCCTCCCTTCCATCTCTGAAAACCTCTCTCTTCAGGAAAGCCTATCCTGCCGTCAGCTAATAATGGAATCTTCTACTCTTCCTACCAGTCCATCCCCCAGTTACTACCTTTTGTACCACTAGCCCCTCCCTCCTAGATTGTAAGCACCAAGGAGCAGGGCCCTCCTATCCCTCTTGTATTGAACTGTATTGTTACTTTATTGTCTCCCGTTATATTGTAAAGCACTGAGCAAACCGTTGACGCTATATAATAATAATAATAATAATAATAATAATGGTGAGTCAGTAATAGGAAGAGATCAGCTGCAGTGGAACCACATGCAACTATATTTAGACCTTTGCCCTCTGCCTGCCTTTTTTGGGCAAAGCTTCCACAGTCTAGTTCCTCTTTAGGCTAGGTTCACACATAGGTGGTGCAAACGTGTTCAGTTTTCCAGTTAGCATGTGCGGACCAATTCACCTGCTATTCAGATAGAATACCAATGCATTTTTTATGTGATTTTTATAGAGCTGTGATCTTGGCCTCTCTTTCTCTTAATATCTTAAAGCTGGTCAGTAACACAAAGTACTCCTGTGAAAAACGCACTGGAATTGCATTACATCTGAACACATAACTGTAATGGATGCGCACATTAGGCACATGGAAGCTGTAGGCAACAGCCATCTTGTCCAGTCTCAGCCAATTTATGGAATAAATTTCAATATATGGAATCCATAGCCTTAACTTCAGAAGACCCTGTTAACACAACTTAGGAAAAGTGGACACCAGCACACAGGCCTTAGTCAGAGCTGTGAACAGCTAACTGAGAGCTGGCAGGATGTCTCTTTCAGCAGTCTATAAACTCTATGGATTAAACACTTCCCTCTGACCTATCGTAAAACAATGGCAAAATCTGTCTTTTCTGTTACACATGATGTGTAGGGCAATTCAAGCACTAGGAACACATAGCATGCCATAAAATGTCTACACAGTAAGCAGCCAGGCATGGGCAACCTCTCTGAGACCCCCGCCCAATTCGCAACTTTACAAAATCCACAATTCATAGAATACAACAGGACCAAGACACAATAATAAGTATATATTTGAATGGGGAATATACTTAAATCAAGGTCATACATGACTAAGTTAGCACATACATAATTGGAGAAAGCACTCTCCTCCCTGCTGGGTGACAGTAGGGACCGCGGGCAGTAGGGACAGTAGGGACCGCGGGCACGCGCGTGGCACCAATGGCAGCGCAGGGCGGGATATTTAAACGGCCCTGAGCTGTCATTCAGTGCCTTCTGGTCTTTCCTTGTATCCTGTATCTGCGAACCTGTTCTAAGTAAGTTATTGACCCGGATTGTACCTGACCTTGTTGCCTTCTCCTGCCCAGACCCTTGCTTTGCCTGACCTCTCTCCTGAATGCCCCCGTTTGGATCTGACCTTCCGTTGCTGACCTGGCGTGTGACCCGACTACTCTCTGCCCGCTGCCTTGTACTGCTCCGTCCCCACTGTTACCGACCCGGCCCGTTTGACCCCGCACTTGCTTAGCCATCCATCCATCCATCCCGACGGGATCACCCGACCTCCTCACATCAGGCTCTTCCCTGCGGGAGCCCCTGGCGAATACCGCTACCACTGACAGGCGTGCTCAGTAACCACGACCTGGTCTCGGGGTACTTCAAGTCCATCCCCACCATCAGGGGCTCTGGTGAACACGTACCCTGGGGCTTAGATACCGTGCGCTGGGGACGCCTGGCCAGTGGAGTGCTAGTGGTACCACCTGGTGGTCCCTTACAGATGCAACCTGTACATAGTGGAAAATATTATTAGTATAAAACTATAAAGGGAGGGCTACGATACAGTCATAAATGTGGTGACCTCCCAGCCACCACCCCTTAAACTGGGTAATTGGTCAGATGGTCTCTGTCAACACCCCTTTAATACAACGGAAAAAGGAAATGTCTGGACCCTATGAAAGCTTTCATTTTAACATCAACCAAGGATCACCTAACCGAACTTGAGAGCAACTGTACCGTTTTTACTTGAATTGGACTCTGCTAATAGCAAGGATTTCGTAAGTATTCTTCATGATCAACTCCCTTTGAATTTTCTGTTGGTTTATTTTTTCTAACACATTTTTTCTGTAAATTTTTTTTGCACCATTTTGAAGTGTTAAAACTGTCCCTAAGGCTTTTAATGCACATGAAAGAATCCCTGTCTCTTGAAGAGTGCTACTGTACATGGCAAATCTCTGAATATACCTGTCTGTGGTGACAGATTGTGTACAGATGTTTATTTTTCATATTTTTTATTGCCAAGATTATGAGTTTCTGCCTTCTCAGTCAAAAGGTAGTGGTGGTAGCTTAACGAGTTAATTGCTTAATTAACTGTGACAACCGTTCTCAGGCTGCTGGCACCTAGATTGTGGCCCCACGAGCTGGAAAATCTTTGTGCCTGGTGCAGATGAGAGTGGAATTGTTACATAAGTGACAGCGTGGTGTGAAATTGGCTGGTCCTGTGTCACGAATTGGTGAGAAGGGAAGGGGTTGGGCACCGCGTTCGTCACAATAACGGTTTCCCATATGGTTCCTACTCATCTTTATGGACCTCAGATTGGGTCGCACAGCTCCAAAATTGACACGCAGCCCCTTTTAAAAATGCACAGTGGCTGGACTGCATATATGTGAACACCCTCTACAGAAAAACATTTTATTTCTCATGTCATGTAAATCCCTGCAGTTCAAAATGCATCCAAAAACATCTGTGTGAACCAGAGCTTAAAGAAAACCAGTACTAAAATATAAAAGGCTGGAATTTCTGACTCCTTATTCAAAAGGAAAGTGTTACTTTGCTGATCCAAAACCTTCAAACACTTTCCAAGCCACTCATCTAGAGCCAGTATACCTTAATTCTGCACCGGCTGTAGGCCTATCCCATTGCAGTACTGAAGCCATTTGGATCATCATTACAGACATCATTACAGACAACAGCAGCCTACATAATTCTGCATGTTTCTTTTATAGCTACGTGTTCATGTATAGTACTCAACAGCATTGATGAAGTACAGATTACAGCACATCTCCTATGCACACACAACAACAAAGAGTAGAAATCGTACATGCAGCATTTGGCTCCTTGTATGTGTGCTGATTAAAATTGGTTTACAAGTCCTGCAACCTTCCTCTTTTAATGTTTTAAATTGCTGCAAGGTGTACGGTAGAACACACGACTGCTCATCACCAAACCGTAGCTATACATGCGTGTACCAAAATGATCTTTCCCTTGAGGTATGCAGTAAAAAATTATGTCTTTAGCCTGGAGGCATTAACCCTTTGCTGCCAGGGACGTTTCTGAACACGTAAAAAAAAAAATATTAGACCTGAAAATTAATTAAAAACCCCCAAACAGTATATATTTTCTGAAAGCAGAGATCCCGTAGAATAAAATGATGGCAGTTTCAATTAATGCCACATGATATTAGCACAACAGTTTATCTTGCGCAAATCTTTAGTAAATACTCTAACATTAATTTTAGTGCACACAAACATATATTTCCCTTTTCTTGTAAAATATAAAGGATGAAGTTACGTCAAAGTAATAGAAACCCCACATCAAATTAAAAGTGTGTGCACCCATGAAATGACAAACTTCAGTACACAAATTTCCCAAAGGCGACAATTTATAAAGGCCATCAGAGAAAGAACATGTGAGGAGGGTCTGAATCAGAGAAAAAGTTAATTCCTGTGATGGTGGGGGTAAGCAATACTGACTAGGCCTCACTTAGCAGCGTACTATAAATGTGCTGGAAGTATTCCAGTCAGGCTTCATGAGGTATGTAAATGGCCTACACCTATAGCAAGGACATTAGACAACTTTATTCAGAGACACACAGTTTGTTTTTATCCACAGACTCCCCTTACCTGAATAGGCAGTTCTTTGATGAAGGTGAACCATCCCTTTAAGTGTCTAACTTTATTGCTACCACATAGGGAAGAAATAGCCCCCTATGTGATAGACATCTGATGTCTCATTGAAGAGAACCGGTCACAGTCAAAATCCTATTTAGTCCTCTGATGTCTCCCCTGCACTCCACTGAAGCTAATGTAGTGCATAGGGAAAATGTACTGGGGGTCTGTGGAAGCTGACAGTTGGCTTGTCCTATTTACACATACCTGCGACTGCTGCTTCAGCAGCTGGGAGTATGTGCAAAACACACAGCTGACACTAAAAACTTCCAATTCATGTATACTGCTGCTCCAAAACGTTAATTCAGGAGCGTTTGTTTTTTTGCCAAAGCCCCTTTACTCAACTCTGGTAAAAGCTTATTTGTCCATGGACACATAGGCTTTTACCAGAGTTTAGAGGCAGCAGAGTTTAGGGGCAGTTAAACAATCCTCTTCTGAATGCAGAATAATCGCGTTCAGAAGAATGTCTTGGCCAAAAAACACTAAACGCTGCAAAAACACGAGTAAACATGGCTAAACACTAGCCGCATTTGGGCGTTTATCCACGTCAATGGAAAATACTCCGGCCAATCAAATGAATAAACGTCCAAGTGCTAAACGCGGTATCGCGTTTACGTGTGTGTCACATTTAGCGTTTTTCTGCTAAAATTAGAGTTTAACGACTAGGTGAGTTCATGTGTACATGAGGCCCAATAGTTCAAAAACAGGTATAAAAAGAAGCTGCATGTGTTTGTTTTTGCCACTAACCTCCAGGTTTCTGAAGATGTATTTATGAGACTGCCTTGTGTTGTACATGTTAATAAATGATCAACTGATATTTTATTTTCCAGAATTAAATATAAATGGCAGTAAGTGTCTCAATCTCCATACCCAAATTGTGCTCCAGGGGTGTCGATCTCAGCAACTAGACTCCTGTGTACCTCAATAGCAGGGAGGGTGAGGGGGCAGTACTTCTACTGGAACAGTTTTTTACCTTAATGCAGGGAATGCATTAAGGTAAAAAATGTTTAGGCTTTAGAACCATTTTAAAGGATAAGTTCACCTTTGGGAACATGTGACAGGTTCCTGATCCTTCAGCCGCTGCCCGATTCTTTCCCTTCCCCCACCATGAAAGAAGTATGGGGAGCAGTTCCCCATACTAGCTGTCAGTATTTAAAACTAAAAAAAAAAAAAAAAAAAAAAAAAATAGTGGCCGTGCGAGGCTCCACCCACATGGCCGCATCATTCATTCACAGTGTTCTGTGAATGAATGGACTACAAGTCCCGAAATCCTTAGCGGTTGTTGGCTTGTAGTCCTCAATGAATTACCATGGCACTGTGGTAGTTCATTGAGTCTTCCTGTCAGCAAGTATCAGCTAATGTACAAGCAAGCAGATACAAAGTAAATGTGCATGAGATCTGCATGGCATCAGCCTGCATGGCCTCATGGCTGATTGCTGGTGCAAAGCTTTACAGGCTCCTGCAATAAAAAATACATTCACTTTTTTTTACCTGCAAAAAAATATGCATTTATTATTTTTTATCAAAAGGTGAACTTATCCTTTAATTATATCCTCTTCTCTTTTGTTTTAATTAAGTAACTTTTTGTTAAAGTTTTAAAAAAACAAAACAAACATACAATTTAAAAAAAATGCAAATTAAGCAATATCAACACACAAAGCAATAACACACTTATTATGTCTCATAAAGGAACAATTACGAGTACAAGCAATACATTATACCCTAGTAAAATACATAAAAATAAATTAAAACCATATGTTTTGAATTATCTCAAATACCTATGCAAATTGAGACCATACTGTATCTTTAAATCAAGTGGGGAGTGATGGAGAAGGACCAGAAGGGGAATTTACTAAGGAAGATGATTACCAAGAAAACCATACTTTTTGGAATTGTTTTTGGGTAGCCCCTGTGCCGTTATACCAATCGTTCTCTTTCTAAGATAGCATTAACAGCCTTTTGCCATTGTGCAAATGTAGGAGGACAAGAAGACAACATTATATACTCTTCCCAATCAACAAAGTTATGTTCAAAGATCGAAATCAAACTACTAAATAACGCAACATTCGTTTAATACATGTCAAAAAAACAGCTCCAAAAATATTGGTATACACATATAGCTAACAGTAAAACAAAAAGAATGAATATAAATTTTAAAGTCACTAAAAATAGATGGAAAACTAGGCTTGTTAGCAAAATTATACAATAAATGAAAACTAAGAGCATCAGCAAATCCAGGATATGCTATAGCAAAAATCAGCGACCTACCCATTACTCAATAATGGTACAAACCATCGTGAATCATGGACTGGAGCCTACAGTCAGGTCCATAAATATTGGGACATCGACACAATTCTAACATTTTTGGCTCTATACACCACCACAATGGATTTGAAATGAAACGAACAAGATGTGCTTTAACTGCAGACTGTCAGCTTTAATTTGAGGGTATTTACATCCAAATTAGGTGAACGGTGTAGGAATTACAACAGTTTGCATATGTGCCTCCCACTTGTTAAGGGACCAAAAGTAATGGGACAATTGGCTTCTCAGCTGTTTCATGGCCAGGTGTTTGTTATTCCCTCATTATCCCAATTACAATGAGCAGATAAAAGGTCCAGAGTTCATTTCAAGTGTGCTATTTGCATTTGGAATCTGTTGCTGTCAACTCTCAAGATGAGATCCAAAGAGCTGTCACTGTCAGTGAAGCAAGCCATCATTAGGCTGAAAAAACAAAACAAACCCATCAGAGAGATAGCAAAAACGTGGCCAAAACAACTGTTTGAAACATTCTTAAAAAGAAGGAACGCAGCGGTGAGCTCAGCAACACCAAAAGACCCGGAAGACCACGGAAAACAACTGTGGTGGATGACCG
This sequence comes from Staurois parvus, assembly GCF_062004578.1. Lineage (NCBI taxonomy): Eukaryota > Metazoa > Chordata > Amphibia > Anura > Ranidae > Staurois > Staurois parvus. The sequence continues at coordinate 27,227,824 of NW_028317943.1, forward strand.
AAGAATTCTTTCCCTGGTGAAGAAAACACCCTTCACAACAGTTGGCCAGATCAAGAACACTCTCCAGGAGGTAGGTGTATGTGTGTCAAAGTCAACAATCAAGAGAAGACTTCACCAGAGTAAATACAGAGGGTTCACCACAAGATGTAAACCATTGGTGAGCCTCAAAAACAGGAAGGCCAGATTAGAGTTTGCCAAACCAAAACTTAAAATAGCCTTCACAGTTCTGGAATAACATCCTATGGAAAAATGAGACCAAGATCAACTTGTACCAGAGTGATGGGAAGAGAAGAGTATGGAGAAGGAAAGGAACTGCTCACGATCCTAAGCATACCACCTCATCAGTGAAGCATGGTGGTGGTAGTGTCATTGCGTGGGCATGTATGGCTGCCAATGGAACTGGTTCTCTTGTATTTATTGATGATGTGACTGCTGACAAAAGCAGGATGAATTCTGAAGTGTTTGGGGCAATATTATCTGCTCATATTCAGCCAAATGCTTCAGAACTCATTGGACGCCGCTTCACAGTGCAGATGGACAATGACCCAAAGCATACTGCAAAAGCAAACAAAGAGTTTTTTTAAGGGAAAGAAGTGGAATGTTATGCAATGGCCAAGTCAATCACCTGACCTGAATCCGATTGAGTATGCATTTCACTTGCTGAAGACAAAACTGAAGGGAAAATGCCCCAAGAACAAGCAGGAATTGAAGACAGTTGCAGTAGAGGCCTGGCAGAGCATCACCAGGGATGAAACCCAGCGTCTGGTGATGTCTATGCATTCCAGACTTCAGGCTGTAATTGACTGCAAAGGATTTGAAACCAAGTATTAAAAAGTGAAAGTTTGATTTATGATTATTATTCTGTCCCATTACTTTTGGTCCCTTAACAAGTGGGAGGCACATAGGCAAACTGTTGTAATTCCTACACCGTTCACCTGATTTGGATGTAAATACCCTCAAATTAAAGCTGACAGTCTGCAGTTAAAGCACATCTTCAAATCCATTGTGGTAGTGTATAGAGCCAAAAATGTTAGAAATGTGTCTATGTCCCAGTATTTATGGACCTGACTGTATGTATCCAAAATACATGTGCCAAAAGTTTACTATGCAGGTCACCCCTCTGCTCCCCAAAGTTACCTTCTCAATACCCTGAAAAGAGAAAGATGACACATTGCCATTAAGTGTCTCTAAAAAATGTGTAGAAGTATTCAAGAGCCTTCAAATTTTGTCCATCTATATAAGGATTCACTATACAAACCAATAAAGGTCTAACTGTACACCCCACATACTGTACTTAAACTGGCAAATCCACCATATTGATGCCATCACAAATGAATATATTATTTCAAAGGGAAAATCTGTCCAGTGACCACAGATCATACCTCTAGACTTATTTTACATTTACAAGTGTTATACCCCACATCTATAAAGGGCCTTTACATATTCCATATAAGGAAAATGATGGACGGGCAGCGTTTCTCTCATTCTGGGAGGACGTCATATGACGTCCTCCCACTCTAACTGCACATGCACGCAGCAATCAGTGGTGCGCTGTGTCCCTTGGACCCAGAGGATCACCGGTCACTGTAAAGAGCCAATGACTTCAGCTCTGTCATGTAAAACAAGGAAATGCCAGTTATCGGCAATCCTCTCCTAACACTGACAGGGCGTGAGGAGAGGAGAGCCGGTAAGCGGCATTCCTCAGAAGAGACATCTACACTGATCATCAGTGTAGCCCCATCAGTGCCACCTGTCTGTGCCTATCAATGCCACCTGTCAGTGCCCATCAGCGAACATCAATGGAACATATCAGTGCCTACCAGTGCACATCAAAGCCACAGTGCCCATCAGAACTGCCTTTCAGTGCCAACTATCAGTGCCAGTCAGTGATTCCTTTGAGTGCCATCAATCAGTGCCGCCTATCAGTGCCACCTAACCATTTCAATCAGTGTTGCCTATATGTGCTGCCCTTCAGTGCCCATCAGTGCTGCCTTTCAATGCCCATCAGTGCCACCTACCAGTGCCTCCTCATCAGTGCCCATCAGTGAAGGATAAAAATTACCTATTTACAAAATTTTATAACCAAGAAAAAACGTTTTTCCCCCCCAAATTTTCAGTCTTTTTTAGTTTGTTTAGCAAAAAATAAAAAACCCAGTGGTGATTAAATATCACCAAAAGAAAGCTCTGTCACACACAAAAAAAAAAGATAATTTTGTTTGGGTACAGTGTTGCATGACCGTGCAATTGTCAAAGTGCGACAGCGCTGAAAGCTGAAAATTGGCCTGGGCAGGAAGGGGGTAAAAGTGCCCAGTAGGCAAGTGGTTTTAACTATTAAACTCCCTTTGTATTTTAAAGCAGATACTTTAGGAGAAAACTGACCCTAGTCAGTGCCCTTTTACTTTTACAGTGACATTCCTCCTGCAAAACACATTGCATTGTTTTGTTACCAGACAGTGAATGGAATATTCTTTTTTTTCTTCCTTTTACAAAATTAACAATATGTGTACATTCAACACAGTATGTATTGACATAACTGACTCTCTTTTCTACTTTACTTACCTTACGTATCCTTTTCAAATTCTCTTCTGCAACAATGTATCTTTTTTTCTCACTATTTCTGGTTCGCAACATCAATCCCTCCGGGCATCCCCTTTACTTTTGCGCCACTACATTAGACTCTTTCCAGTAGAGTTCCATGCTGAAGCAGTTCCTACATGCTCACCCTGATGGTGTGGCTGGGAAGATGGCCTGTGGCCTACAAAATATTATTTCCCCTACATTGTTTGCAAAAAGTGCAGATGGAGATATCTGCCCATATCTTATCACCCCTAAGTGTTATGTCAGAAAAGACAATCTCCTCCAAATCCCAAGTGCAAGAAAATTGCAATTTGCACCCATTAGAATTCAGATTATCTCAAAAGTATTGCTGTCACCCTCTCACCCCATCAATGGATCATATATGAATTTTCCATATTCTTGCAAAAGTTTTAGAAAGGAGTTAAAGTCTCAAAACACACTTTAAATATTTCCCACCTTTCCATATATACATTTGCCACGTGGTACCATTTTTCCTTTAGGCGCACCCTAAAAACCCACATCTTCAGGGAAGCCTACCCCGCCCTCTGCTAATTGCCGACCTCCTCCACTCTTCCTACCACTCCATCCCCCACAGCTTTTCCTCCCGTACCACTATCCCCTCCCTCCTAGATTGTAAGCTCCAAGGAGCAGGGCCCTCGAACCCCTCGTATATCGCATTGTATTGTTATTGTACTGTCGCATGTATTGTCTCCCATTGTAATGTACAGCGCTGAGCAAACTGTTGGCGCTATATAAATACTGTATAATAATAATACTGGGACAAGTTCTCTTAAATGAGATATCAGGGGACTATTAGGGGTAAACTGAAGCTAATGGCGCTCAGGGGGCAATACACCAAGGTTTGTGGAAGCCAACAGTTGGCTTGTCAGATTTACATGCACTCTCAACCACTACAGCAGCTGGAAGCGTGTGTAAAATCCCCTGCTACCACGTGTGCGTTCCCTTCCATAAATATTTAACAGGTATTAAAAGAAAAAAAAAAAACAACAAATTGTGTTTTTTTGCCACTAATTTCCAGGTTTCTAAAGTTGTACTTGAGAGACTGCCTTGTGTTGTATATGTTAATAAATGATCAACTGATATTTTATTTTCAAGGAATGCTAAAAAAAAAAATCCTATAATGAATTAAAAAATACAGTCAAAGCACACTGTTAAATTTCATTTCACGCTCACTGAGAAAATATTACAAAACTCTAACTACTGTCAACTTCTATTTTTTTAAGCTAGATATCTTGTGGCCAACTCAGCTGTGACCTTGAAATATTTCACAGATGGGTGCATTGCTTTATTTTGCTAGTCGTCTTCTGCTAAGATTTTTCAGCCATAAATACATGGTAATCTTCAGTATTGGGGTTCTTCTAAATTATTTCATTGCTCAGTACCCTTAAATTGCTTGAAAACTGGGAGAAACTACATTTAATATCTGTGAAAGTTTGTGTCATTGGTAATATGCTCTGCTATTCATTTAAAATCTTACATTTATGTCCTTCCATCTTTTACAGATTAACTTCAAATAACTAGTAACAAATTGCTATTAGATGATTCGGAATAGGAAAGGGAGTAATGCAAAAAGCAAGTAATCGTAAAATACGGCCCAAGTTATTCCTAGAATTACAAAATCTAATAAAACAAAAAAAAGTATAAACTAATGATCACTTACTTTTATAGAGAAATAAAAAACAATTCTCCATTTAAAAATATCTTGAAGGACACAATCTCCCTGGTCTGGTTTTGTAAGATGCATTTTTTATTGAAATCAATGGAAGTGCATCAAAACATGCCTTAGTGCTTGATTTAAAGCACTCTGCGTTAAAAATTCAATATGCATCATAATGCACATACATTTGAAAACGGGGAAAAACACATGTTCAGAAAAACAGAAAAATGCAAATGGACCCTAAATAATATACATAATAAAAGATTAGCTGCCTTAATACTAGAATTGCATTAGTGACTTAAAAATTGGTTACACAAAAAAAAACCAAAAAAAAACATTCAAGTGAGGATTGATAGTAACAACAACAGCACAAGTTTTAATTAGGGCTTTTAGGATGAACATTTCAGAACTTGTGGCACACAATCTTTTAGTGGTTATGAAAGTCACTGTAGAAACTGCACATTTTTTTGTGAATCTTCTCAAAATAAAAAACTCCAAAACTAATTAAACTCATCCATTTGTGCAACAATATGTAAGGAAAAAAAAAATCACAGGTTTGCTTACCCTATTAATACTACAGATATTCAGATAAATTCACATGAAGAGATCAATATGAATTTTTGTGATAGTGTTTTTACTTGCATTTCTCTTCTAAGAATGGTCATTGCACATTCTGTCCACATGCAAGGCAAAGGAATTGTGTGAATAATCAAGCAGAAAATCTCACAAATTTGTCAAAGGACAGAAACAACTTTAGGGGATATTTGGAATAAAATGTCACTGAACTTAAAGATTACAGTGTTTTGTATTGATCAGGAGTAAAACCTTTTTGACAAGAATAAATCTAGCATGACTATTTGTAGAAAATGTTTCTTTAAACAAATAGAACAAATGCAGTATTTACACATTGGGTTTTTTTTTTCTCTTTACTTGCCAAAGAAACTGTTATTTTGTTTATATAAATAATATATAAATAATATGCTTAGTGATAATAATAATAAATAATATTCTAATTCCCCCAAAATTACAAAAAAAGTCCTGTATCCACAAATCCAAAAATTAAAGTCCCCTTCAAACAAAAATTATGTCCAAAAATATTGTCCAAAAATAGTGATAGATTCTTCAAAGTTTTGTGAACTTGATTTTACCTCAAAAAAACAGAAATAAAAACCACATAGTGCATTATCCTTAATATATAAATATCATATAACTCATCCAGTGATGATTCACCAAAGTGAAAAACGTGTAAACAGCAAAGATGTGCCAATACACTATTTATAGTGAAAAACTGTGTAGGTGAATCACTCTTTATAGTGCTTATGCCACACACCTAAATCACATCTACTGCAGTAAGGAGTGGATACCCTTACCAATGTGTTTATCATTAAAGGCTTTAGATAAACATCCCCAAGTAGGTTGTATGATGGGACGAGTAAACGAATAATATTCTGCCAGTATCCTCACTTTCACCTCCTCATAATTCAATGTGGATCCATCCACACTATTTCCTCAGACCATTTTCATCACAACCGCCATCCCGATAACGATATATATATACACACATAAAGAAGTATATAGTGTAATACCGCCACACATTCGATTCACAAATTTTATTGGTGCTGCTTACAATATCAAATCTTTCTCATCGCATGTTTAAAAGTATGAAAAACCTGCATGCCGCACGTCCAGGAGAGTCCAAACCGCTATCCACAGTCTTACTTCCACTCTCTGCAATGGCCGCCGCTCCACTTCCGGTTTCTCGTTTGCGTCTGACGTCACCTCCCTCTGACGCGTTTCGTCATTGGACGTAATCATAAAGGGTGTGGTTATCAGACACGGACGCTTCTTTATACTCCTCCTCTCATCATGGTGAAGCCGCAATCTCCATTCCTTGAAAGGGCACCGCTCTGCCTTTGACGGAGACTTAAAGCTACATCCTATACCGGCATGGATAGCAAATATTGCCGGCACAAAATCCGTCTTCAGGAACAGCATTGATCAAAAAAGCCGCGGATCACCGCCCACCATGAATATAAAATTAAATAAGCTACAACCCTCCAATATAATCATAAACAATAAAATACCTACATAATATATAAATAATGTGCAATTACTATTTATAGCACTCGCATATCAATAAAGGTAGCCAAATTATCTTTGATATAATTAAAATTAGAATTATTAAATCCATCTATTTATATACTCCAGAGATAAATATGTATCGAGCTAACCCCAACATATTTCATATAATTTATATACACATATAAATAAAACACCAACCCTTTATATTATAAATTGAACATCAATACTCTAAAATTGAGAGCCACCCTCAGTATGTTTCTCATATATTGCTCTCTCCTATTCAATATATATTCTTTAAAATAAATAAAACTATTAAATAATCCCTTGACATACTATCTTAATATCCTCATATAGGGTCCACAATAATCTATTGATATTATTTATCTTGCATATATAATTATACTATATCATTATTGTATATACGATTCAGGATATAACATCCCCAATCATATAGTAAGAAAGGTTTGTCATAAATACATAAAATTATTTAAAATATATTTAAATTAGCCATATTCTAAAATAAACATTTCTATTATTTTCTAAAACTTTCTCCTATATCCATCCTCAACAGATCAACCCATAATATTCTGCACATATCCATCTTTTGTATTATGATAAACTTATGTTTGCAGCATACAACTACACCTTTTAGGTTAAAAATTGGAAACAAAGCAATTTAAATCTAAATCTACATTTAAACCTCCTGGTTTCATCGTTCTTAACTCATAAATCCAGTAGGTTTCGTTCTTGGATATGGTTTTGATTTTGTCACCCCCCCTCCAGTGCGCCTCTATTCTATCGATTCCGCAGAATTTTAAGCCACTAGGGTCACAGTTATGATGGTCTCTGAAATGCCTCGATAGACAATGGTCTTTTTTCCCTTTTAAAATATTTGTAACATGTTCACTTAGTCTTTTTTGTAAGGGTCTTGAGGTCCTCCCCACATACTGTAACTTACACGGGCATTCCAGTAAGTATGTTACAAAGGGGGTAGTGCAAGTGATAAAATTCTTCATGTTGTATGTCCTTCCAGTTTTATTAGATGTAAAATTAGAAATCACTCTCATATTCGTATTCGTTATTGTGCATATTCTACATTTTCTACAGGGGTAAAAACCCTTAAAATCAAACATATGTTCCTTCTTTTTCTTTGGAGGAGAGATAACACTTTTAACTATAACATCTCTCAAATTCTTAGTCCTTCTATAAATGAACGAGGGCTTTTTTGGGATTAATGGACCTAAAATAGTATCTTTACTTAATATTGGCCAATGTTTAAAAACAATTTTTTCAATATCTTTATATTGGTTATTATAACCAGAAATAAACGCATATTCTATCTTATTCCTATTACCAGGATTCTTTTTAGATGGAACTTTTACAACCTTCTTATCTCCTAGATAGCCCTTACTCACTTCATACCTAGTCCTTTCTAGTACCTCGGGGTCATACCCCTTCTCAATGAATCTATTTTTAATAATATCTGTTTGTTCAACATATTCCTTCAATCTAGTACAGTTTCTAAAAATTCTTCGAAACTGTCCTTTGGGTATCCCATTGATCCAGGAAGGATGGTGACAGCTATTGGTAGGTATATATCCGTTCCTGTCTGTTTTTTTAAAATAAGTTTTAGTAAAAATAACTTTATCCTCAATAAAAATATTAAGATCTAGAAAATTTACAGAGCACCTATCCATACTAAAGGTAAAACCTAAACCATGCTCATTATTTTCCAGAACAGAGATAAACGCCTTTAGAGATTCCATTGGTCCATCCCAAATTACAAGAATATCGTCAATATACCTTTTCCACATAATTAAACCCTCCCATTTTCTATTAAAAATAACCTTCTCCTCCCATCTACTTAGAAACACATTTGCTAGACTGGGCGCAAATTTTGCGCCCATTGCTACCCCTTTCTTCTGCACATAAAATTGTCCACCATACCAAAAGTAGTTTTTTCCCATGCAAAACTCTAGTAGAGACACAATAAAATTCCTTTGTTTCCTACATAGGTCAGTAAAATTCCTTAGACCCCATTTAACTGCTTTAATACCATCCTCATGTTTGATGCTGGTATACAAAGAATTAACATCTATTGTAACTAGAATGGTGTTATCAGAAACTTTCCTATACTCCACCAAATCTATAACATCCTGTCCATCCTTCAAATACGATGGCATTACTTTAACTATGGGCTGCAAATAGAAATCAATATACTCCCCAGTTCTCGCATGTATGGAGTCAATACCGTTTATAATCGGTCTTCCAGGGGGATTTATTAAACTTTTGTGTATCTTAGGTAGATAATATATTATAGGCATTTTACAATGGGAAGGAATTAAATATCTTGCCTCTTTTTCATTCAGAATTCCTTCCTTTTGCGCTCTGTTAACTAGTACTTGGAGTAATTTTTTGTATTTAGTCACTGGGTTACTCTTAATTTTCATATATGTGTCTGAATCATTTAGAATATTATCCATAACATGTTCGTAAGCCGATCTATCCAGAATCACCACCCCTCCCCCCTTATCGGCTGGTCTAATCACCACATTATTTGCATTCTTTAAAGAATTTAGACCCTCCTGAAATTCAATACTCTCTTTAACTTTCTTGATTTCTATATCTCTTAGTTCTTCAGTTACCATCTGTTTAAAAACTTCAACAAAATGATTTTTATTATTGATTGGGTTAAAAACCGAATTGTTCCTCAATCCGCTGTGTACATATTGATTTACAATATCTGGACTAGATCTAACAACTGAAGATCCTTGTCCAGGTAACGATAAAAAATATTTTTTGATGTTCAATTTCCTAATATATCTATTCAAATTAATGTACGTCTCAAACTTATTCAAACTCCTTTTAGGGGCAAATTTTAATCCTTTGTCTAAAACCTGGGTCTGATATTGTGTTAAAGGGATGGAACTAAGGTTATAAATACCTTCCCCTACACATCTTTCCTTTTTCTCTTGTTGTCTGTATTTGGTTCCATCCCTTGAGTTATCTTGTTTTCTCCCTGATTTCCTTGCTCTTCCCCTCTTGGTTGGGGTGGCCTTTCCTGTTCTCCCCTGTATTGGTTTTGGTAATAATAGGGTGGATCCCTCATCATCCCTCGGCCCCATCCTTGTTGATAATATGGGTTTCTTGGTGGGGGTCCTGGTGGTCTTCCCCTGAAATTCCTCTGAAAAAAATTATTATTGTTCCTGTATCCTCTAGGGCTTCCATTGAAGCCCCTAGGGTTGTGCCACCCTTCTAGAGGCTGGAAACTGTTATACACTGGAACATTATAATTATTTTTGAACGGACTACCATAACAGTCCTCATCCCTTCTCCATGAAGATTTTTGTTGGGTTGTTTGTATAGGTCTAGCATTCTCTTTCTTCTTGCTTACCACTTTTTTTGTAAGTGCACCGGTAAACTGTATACTCCCTTTTACCGGGGAATTATTAGGTGTGGTATTATTGGATTGGCATTGGTTAGCAATGACACTCTGCCATTTATAAATGTTATTGGTCTGGTAATCTCCCATATCTCTCATATATTTTCTATGTTTTTTCTTTTTTATTTCCATATCCTTTTTATTTAATTGATCCTGTAATTTTTTATTTGCATCATCAAATTCCTTTTTCCCTTTGAATACTTCTATTTTACTCTGTAATTCTGATAGCCTTGATTCTACTGTGATTAACTTTCTCCTTTTTCTATCCAGTAGCATACCCACTAATTGTCTTTCACAAGTGTGGAAAAACTTCTTCCATTCCAAATTTGAATCCTCATCCATTAACCCATCATTGGGGCCTAAATCCCATCTCAGCCTTCTAGGGATAATGTCATCTGTAAGGTATTTTTCCAAAGTAACAATATCCCACCATAATTGAATTTTCTTCTCCATCGTGAATCCTATTTTTTTAGAAATAACTTCTAAATCATCATCAAATACTATTTGTGCAGTGGAAAAAACCTCATCTAAATTAACTTGTCTATTATTCAAAAAATTAAAAACCTCCATATTCCCTTAGTGAAAAACTTACACTCCCTAGTGTAATACAATAATATTAATAATAAATCACTCTACCCAAAATAACCCGTGTCAGCACACTTCACCCCTACCCTTAGAGGTGTACACCATACAAATAATATGCTTAGTGATAATAATAATAAATAATATTCTAATTCCCCCAAAATTACAAAAAAAGTCCTGTATCCACAAATCCAAAAATTAAAGTCCCCTTCAAACAAAAATTATGTCCAAAAATATTGTCCAAAAATAGTGATAGATTCTTCAAAGTTTTGTGAACTTGATTTTACCTCAAAAAAACAGAAATAAAAACCACATAGTGCATTATCCTTAATATATAAATATCATATAACTCATCCAGTGATGATTCACCAAAGTGAAAAACGTGTAAACAGCAAAGATGTGCCAATACACTATTTATAGTGAAAAACTGTGTAGGTGAATCACTCTTTATAGTGCTTATGCCACACACCTAAATCACATCTACTGCAGTAAGGAGTGGATACCCTTACCAATGTGTTTATCATTAAAGGCTTTAGATAAACATCCCCAAGTAGGTTGTATGATGGGACGAGTAAACGAATAATATTCTGCCAGTATCCTCACTTTCACCTCCTCATAATTCAATGTGGATCCATCCACACTATTTCCTCAGACCATTTTCATCACAACCGCCATCCCGATAACGATATATATATACACACATAAAGAAGTATATAGTGTAATACCGCCACACATTCGATTCACAAATTTTATTGGTGCTGCTTACAATATCAAATCTTTCTCATCGCATGTTTAAAAGTATGAAAAACCTGCATGCCGCACGTCCAGGAGAGTCCAAACCGCTATCCACAGTCTTACTTCCACTCTCTGCAATGGCCGCCGCTCCACTTCCGGTTTCTCGTTTGCGTCTGACGTCACCTCCCTCTGACGCGTTTCGTCATTGGACGTAATCATAAAGGGTGTGGTTATCAGACACGGACGCTTCTTTATACTCCTCCTCTCATCATGGTGAAGCCGCAATCTCCATTCCTTGAAAGGGCACCGCTCTGCCTTTGACGGAGACTTAAAGCTACATCCTATACCGGCATGGATAGCAAATATTGCCGGCACAAAATCCGTCTTCAGGAACAGCATTGATCAAAAAAGCCGCGGATCACCGCCCACCATGAATATAAAATTAAATAAGCTACAACCCTCCAATATAATCATAAACAATAAAATACCTACATAATATATAAATAATGTGCAATTACTATTTATAGCACTCGCATATCAATAAAGGTAGCCAAATTATCTTTGATATAATTAAAATTAGAATTATTAAATCCATCTATTTATATACTCCAGAGATAAATATGTATCGAGCTAACCCCAACATATTTCATATAATTTATATACACATATAAATAAAACACCAACCCTTTATATTATAAATTGAACATCAATACTCTAAAATTGAGAGCCACCCTCAGTATGTTTCTCATATATTGCTCTCTCCTATTCAATATATATTCTTTAAAATAAATAAAACTATTAAATAATCCCTTGACATACTATCTTAATATCCTCATATAGGGTCCACAATAATCTATTGATATTATTTATCTTGCATATATAATTATACTATATCATTATTGTATATACGATTCAGGATATAACATCCCCAATCATATAGTAAGAAAGGTTTGTCATAAATACATAAAATTATTTAAAATATATTTAAATTAGCCATATTCTAAAATAAACATTTCTATTATTTTCTAAAACTTTCTCCTATATCCATCCTCAACAGATCAACCCATAATATTCTGCACATATCCATCTTTTGTATTATGATAAACTTATGTTTGCAGCATACAACTACACCTTTTAGGTTAAAAATTGGAAACAAAGCAATTTAAATCTAAATCTACATTTAAACCTCCTGGTTTCATCGTTCTTAACTCATAAATCCAGTAGGTTTCGTTCTTGGATATGGTTTTGATTTTGTCACCCCCCCTCCAGTGCGCCTCTATTCTATCGATTCCGCAGAATTTTAAGCCACTAGGGTCACAGTTATGATGGTCTCTGAAATGCCTCGATAGACAATGGTCTTTTTTCCCTTTTAAAATATTTGTAACATGTTCACTTAGTCTTTTTTGTAAGGGTCTTGAGGTCCTCCCCACATACTGTAACTTACACGGGCATTCCAGTAAGTATGTTACAAAGGGGGTAGTGCAAGTGATAAAATTCTTCATGTTGTATGTCCTTCCAGTTTTATTAGATGTAAAATTAGAAATCACTCTCATATTCGTATTCGTTATTGTGCATATTCTACATTTTCTACAGGGGTAAAAACCCTTAAAATCAAACATATGTTCCTTCTTTTTCTTTGGAGGAGAGATAACACTTTTAACTATAACATCTCTCAAATTCTTAGTCCTTCTATAAATGAACGAGGGCTTTTTTGGGATTAATGGACCTAAAATAGTATCTTTACTTAATATTGGCCAATGTTTAAAAACAATTTTTTCAATATCTTTATATTGGTTATTATAACCAGAAATAAACGCATATTCTATCTTATTCCTATTACCAGGATTCTTTTTAGATGGAACTTTTACAACCTTCTTATCTCCTAGATAGCCCTTACTCACTTCATACCTAGTCCTTTCTAGTACCTCGGGGTCATACCCCTTCTCAATGAATCTATTTTTAATAATATCTGTTTGTTCAACATATTCCTTCAATCTAGTACAGTTTCTAAAAATTCTTCGAAACTGTCCTTTGGGTATCCCATTGATCCAGGAAGGATGGTGACAGCTATTGGTAGGTATATATCCGTTCCTGTCTGTTTTTTTAAAATAAGTTTTAGTAAAAATAACTTTATCCTCAATAAAAATATTAAGATCTAGAAAATTTACAGAGCACCTATCCATACTAAAGGTAAAACCTAAACCATGCTCATTATTTTCCAGAACAGAGATAAACGCCTTTAGAGATTCCATTGGTCCATCCCAAATTACAAGAATATCGTCAATATACCTTTTCCACATAATTAAACCCTCCCATTTTCTATTAAAAATAACCTTCTCCTCCCATCTACTTAGAAACACATTTGCTAGACTGGGCGCAAATTTTGCGCCCATTGCTACCCCTTTCTTCTGCACATAAAATTGTCCACCATACCAAAAGTAGTTTTTTCCCATGCAAAACTCTAGTAGAGACACAATAAAATTCCTTTGTTTCCTACATAGGTCAGTAAAATTCCTTAGACCCCATTTAACTGCTTTAATACCATCCTCATGTTTGATGCTGGTATACAAAGAATTAACATCTATTGTAACTAGAATGGTGTTATCAGAAACTTTCCTATACTCCACCAAATCTATAACATCCTGTCCATCCTTCAAATACGATGGCATTACTTTAACTATGGGCTGCAAATAGAAATCAATATACTCCCCAGTTCTCGCATGTATGGAGTCAATACCGTTTATAATCGGTCTTCCAGGGGGATTTATTAAACTTTTGTGTATCTTAGGTAGATAATATATTATAGGCATTTTACAATGGGAAGGAATTAAATATCTTGCCTCTTTTTCATTCAGAATTCCTTCCTTTTGCGCTCTGTTAACTAGTACTTGGAGTAATTTTTTGTATTTAGTCACTGGGTTACTCTTAATTTTCATATATGTGTCTGAATCATTTAGAATATTATCCATAACATGTTCGTAAGCCGATCTATCCAGAATCACCACCCCTCCCCCCTTATCGGCTGGTCTAATCACCACATTATTTGCATTCTTTAAAGAATTTAGACCCTCCTGAAATTCAATACTCTCTTTAACTTTCTTGATTTCTATATCTCTTAGTTCTTCAGTTACCATCTGTTTAAAAACTTCAACAAAATGATTTTTATTATTGATTGGGTTAAAAACCGAATTGTTCCTCAATCCGCTGTGTACATATTGATTTACAATATCTGGACTAGATCTAACAACTGAAGATCCTTGTCCAGGTAACGATAAAAAATATTTTTTGATGTTCAATTTCCTAATATATCTATTCAAATTAATGTACGTCTCAAACTTATTCAAACTCCTTTTAGGGGCAAATTTTAATCCTTTGTCTAAAACCTGGGTCTGATATTGTGTTAAAGGGATGGAACTAAGGTTATAAATACCTTCCCCTACACATCTTTCCTTTTTCTCTTGTTGTCTGTATTTGGTTCCATCCCTTGAGTTATCTTGTTTTCTCCCTGATTTCCTTGCTCTTCCCCTCTTGGTTGGGGTGGCCTTTCCTGTTCTCCCCTGTATTGGTTTTGGTAATAATAGGGTGGATCCCTCATCATCCCTCGGCCCCATCCTTGTTGATAATATGGGTTTCTTGGTGGGGGTCCTGGTGGTCTTCCCCTGAAATTCCTCTGAAAAAAATTATTATTGTTCCTGTATCCTCTAGGGCTTCCATTGAAGCCCCTAGGGTTGTGCCACCCTTCTAGAGGCTGGAAACTGTTATACACTGGAACATTATAATTATTTTTGAACGGACTACCATAACAGTCCTCATCCCTTCTCCATGAAGATTTTTGTTGGGTTGTTTGTATAGGTCTAGCATTCTCTTTCTTCTTGCTTACCACTTTTTTTGTAAGTGCACCGGTAAACTGTATACTCCCTTTTACCGGGGAATTATTAGGTGTGGTATTATTGGATTGGCATTGGTTAGCAATGACACTCTGCCATTTATAAATGTTATTGGTCTGGTAATCTCCCATATCTCTCATATATTTTCTATGTTTTTTCTTTTTTATTTCCATATCCTTTTTATTTAATTGATCCTGTAATTTTTTATTTGCATCATCAAATTCCTTTTTCCCTTTGAATACTTCTATTTTACTCTGTAATTCTGATAGCCTTGATTCTACTGTGATTAACTTTCTCCTTTTTCTATCCAGTAGCATACCCACTAATTGTCTTTCACAAGTGTGGAAAAACTTCTTCCATTCCAAATTTGAATCCTCATCCATTAACCCATCATTGGGGCCTAAATCCCATCTCAGCCTTCTAGGGATAATGTCATCTGTAAGGTATTTTTCCAAAGTAACAATATCCCACCATAATTGAATTTTCTTCTCCATCGTGAATCCTATTTTTTTAGAAATAACTTCTAAATCATCATCAAATACTATTTGTGCAGTGGAAAAAACCTCATCTAAATTAACTTGTCTATTATTCAAAAAATTAAAAACCTCCATATTCCCTTAGTGAAAAACTTACACTCCCTAGTGTAATACAATAATATTAATAATAAATCACTCTACCCAAAATAACCCGTGTCAGCACACTTCACCCCTACCCTTAGAGGTGTACACCATACAAATAATATGCTTAGTGATAATAATAATAAATAATATTCTAATTCCCCCAAAATTACAAAAAAAGTCCTGTATCCACAAATCCAAAAATTAAAGTCCCCTTCAAACAAAAATTATGTCCAAAAATATTGTCCAAAAATAGTGATAGATTCTTCAAAGTTTTGTGAACTTGATTTTACCTCAAAAAAACAGAAATAAAAACCACATAGTGCATTATCCTTAATATATAAATATCATATAACTCATCCAGTGATGATTCACCAAAGTGAAAAACGTGTAAACAGCAAAGATGTGCCAATACACTATTTATAGTGAAAAACTGTGTAGGTGAATCACTCTTTATAGTGCTTATGCCACACACCTAAATCACATCTACTGCAGTAAGGAGTGGATACCCTTACCAATGTGTTTATCATTAAAGGCTTTAGATAAACATCCCCAAGTAGGTTGTATGATGGGACGAGTAAACGAATAATATTCTGCCAGTATCCTCACTTTCACCTCCTCATAATTCAATGTGGATCCATCCACACTATTTCCTCAGACCATTTTCATCACAACCGCCATCCCGATAACGATATATATATACACACATAAAGAAGTATATAGTGTAATACCGCCACACATTCGATTCACAAATTTTATTGGTGCTGCTTACAATATCAAATCTTTCTCATCGCATGTTTAAAAGTATGAAAAACCTGCATGCCGCACGTCCAGGAGAGTCCAAACCGCTATCCACAGTCTTACTTCCACTCTCTGCAATGGCCGCCGCTCCACTTCCGGTTTCTCGTTTGCGTCTGACGTCACCTCCCTCTGACGCGTTTCGTCATTGGACGTAATCATAAAGGGTGTGGTTATCAGACACGGACGCTTCTTTATACTCCTCCTCTCATCATGGTGAAGCCGCAATCTCCATTCCTTGAAAGGGCACCGCTCTGCCTTTGACGGAGACTTAAAGCTACATCCTATACCGGCATGGATAGCAAATATTGCCGGCACAAAATCCGTCTTCAGGAACAGCATTGATCAAAAAAGCCGCGGATCACCGCCCACCATGAATATAAAATTAAATAAGCTACAACCCTCCAATATAATCATAAACAATAAAATACCTACATAATATATAAATAATGTGCAATTACTATTTATAGCACTCGCATATCAATAAAGGTAGCCAAATTATCTTTGATATAATTAAAATTAGAATTATTAAATCCATCTATTTATATACTCCAGAGATAAATATGTATCGAGCTAACCCCAACATATTTCATATAATTTATATACACATATAAATAAAACACCAACCCTTTATATTATAAATTGAACATCAATACTCTAAAATTGAGAGCCACCCTCAGTATGTTTCTCATATATTGCTCTCTCCTATTCAATATATATTCTTTAAAATAAATAAAACTATTAAATAATCCCTTGACATACTATCTTAATATCCTCATATAGGGTCCACAATAATCTATTGATATTATTTATCTTGCATATATAATTATACTATATCATTATTGTATATACGATTCAGGATATAACATCCCCAATCATATAGTAAGAAAGGTTTGTCATAAATACATAAAATTATTTAAAATATATTTAAATTAGCCATATTCTAAAATAAACATTTCTATTATTTTCTAAAACTTTCTCCTATATCCATCCTCAACAGATCAACCCATAATATTCTGCACATATCCATCTTTTGTATTATGATAAACTTATGTTTGCAGCATACAACTACACCTTTTAGGTTAAAAATTGGAAACAAAGCAATTTAAATCTAAATCTACATTTAAACCTCCTGGTTTCATCGTTCTTAACTCATAAATCCAGTAGGTTTCGTTCTTGGATATGGTTTTGATTTTGTCACCCCCCCTCCAGTGCGCCTCTATTCTATCGATTCCGCAGAATTTTAAGCCACTAGGGTCACAGTTATGATGGTCTCTGAAATGCCTCGATAGACAATGGTCTTTTTTCCCTTTTAAAATATTTGTAACATGTTCACTTAGTCTTTTTTGTAAGGGTCTTGAGGTCCTCCCCACATACTGTAACTTACACGGGCATTCCAGTAAGTATGTTACAAAGGGGGTAGTGCAAGTGATAAAATTCTTCATGTTGTATGTCCTTCCAGTTTTATTAGATGTAAAATTAGAAATCACTCTCATATTCGTATTCGTTATTGTGCATATTCTACATTTTCTACAGGGGTAAAAACCCTTAAAATCAAACATATGTTCCTTCTTTTTCTTTGGAGGAGAGATAACACTTTTAACTATAACATCTCTCAAATTCTTAGTCCTTCTATAAATGAACGAGGGCTTTTTTGGGATTAATGGACCTAAAATAGTATCTTTACTTAATATTGGCCAATGTTTAAAAACAATTTTTTCAATATCTTTATATTGGTTATTATAACCAGAAATAAACGCATATTCTATCTTATTCCTATTACCAGGATTCTTTTTAGATGGAACTTTTACAACCTTCTTATCTCCTAGATAGCCCTTACTCACTTCATACCTAGTCCTTTCTAGTACCTCGGGGTCATACCCCTTCTCAATGAATCTATTTTTAATAATATCTGTTTGTTCAACATATTCCTTCAATCTAGTACAGTTTCTAAAAATTCTTCGAAACTGTCCTTTGGGTATCCCATTGATCCAGGAAGGATGGTGACAGCTATTGGTAGGTATATATCCGTTCCTGTCTGTTTTTTTAAAATAAGTTTTAGTAAAAATAACTTTATCCTCAATAAAAATATTAAGATCTAGAAAATTTACAGAGCACCTATCCATACTAAAGGTAAAACCTAAACCATGCTCATTATTTTCCAGAACAGAGATAAACGCCTTTAGAGATTCCATTGGTCCATCCCAAATTACAAGAATATCGTCAATATACCTTTTCCACATAATTAAACCCTCCCATTTTCTATTAAAAATAACCTTCTCCTCCCATCTACTTAGAAACACATTTGCTAGACTGGGCGCAAATTTTGCGCCCATTGCTACCCCTTTCTTCTGCACATAAAATTGTCCACCATACCAAAAGTAGTTTTTTCCCATGCAAAACTCTAGTAGAGACACAATAAAATTCCTTTGTTTCCTACATAGGTCAGTAAAATTCCTTAGACCCCATTTAACTGCTTTAATACCATCCTCATGTTTGATGCTGGTATACAAAGAATTAACATCTATTGTAACTAGAATGGTGTTATCAGAAACTTTCCTATACTCCACCAAATCTATAACATCCTGTCCATCCTTCAAATACGATGGCATTACTTTAACTATGGGCTGCAAATAGAAATCAATATACTCCCCAGTTCTCGCATGTATGGAGTCAATACCGTTTATAATCGGTCTTCCAGGGGGATTTATTAAACTTTTGTGTATCTTAGGTAGATAATATATTATAGGCATTTTACAATGGGAAGGAATTAAAAATCTGTAAATTTTCTAGATCTTAATATTTTTATTGAGGATAAAGTTATTTTTACTAAAACTTATTTTAAAAAAACAGACAGGAACGGATATATACCTACCAATAGCTGTCACCATCCTTCCTGGATCAATGGGATACCCAAAGGACAGTTTCGAAGAATTTTTAGAAACTGTACTAGATTGAAGGAATATGTTGAACAAACAGATATTATTAAAAATAGATTCATTGAGAAGGGGTATGACCCCGAGGTACTAGAAAGGACTAGGTATGAAGTGAGTAAGGGCTATCTAGGAGATAAGAAGGTTGTAAAAGTTCCATCTAAAAAGAATCCTGGTAATAGGAATAAGATAGAATATGCGTTTATTTCTGGTTATAATAACCAATATAAAGATATTGAAAAAATTGTTTTTAAACATTGGCCAATATTAAGTAAAGATACTATTTTAGGTCCATTAATCCCAAAAAAGCCCTCGTTCATTTATAGAAGGACTAAGAATTTGAGAGATGTTATAGTTAAAAGTGTTATCTCTCCTCCAAAGAAAAAGAAGGAACATATGTTTGATTTTAAGGGTTTTTACCCCTGTAGAAAATGTAGAATATGCACAATAACGAATACGAATATGAGAGTGATTTCTAATTTTACATCTAATAAAACTGGAAGGACATACAACATGAAGAATTTTATCACTTGCACTACCCCCTTTGTAACATACTTACTGGAATGCCCGTGTAAGTTACAGTATGTGGGGAGGACCTCAAGACCCTTACAAAAAAGACTAAGTGAACATGTTACAAATATTTTAAAAGGGAAAAAAGACCATTGTCTATCGAGGCATTTCAGAGACCATCATAACTGTGACCCTAGTGGCTTAAAATTCTGCGGAATCGATAGAATAGAGGCGCACTGGAGGGGGGGTGACAAAATCAAAACCATATCCAAGAACGAAACCTACTGGATTTATGAGTTAAGAACGATGAAACCAGGAGGTTTAAATGTAGATTTAGATTTAAATTGCTTTGTTTCCAATTTTTAACCTAAAAGGTGTAGTTGTATGCTGCAAACATAAGTTTATCATAATACAAAAGATGGATATGTGCAGAATATTATGGGTTGATCTGTTGAGGATGGATATAGGAGAAAGTTTTAGAAAATAATAGAAATGTTTATTTTAGAATATGGCTAATTTAAATATATTTTAAATAATTTTATGTATTTATGACAAACCTTTCTTACTATATGATTGGGGATGTTATATCCTGAATCGTATATACAATAATGATATAGTATAATTATATATGCAAGATAAATAATATCAATAGATTATTGTGGACCCTATATGAGGATATTAAGATAGTATGTCAAGGGATTATTTAATAGTTTTATTTATTTTAAAGAATATATATTGAATAGGAGAGAGCAATATATGAGAAACATACTGAGGGTGGCTCTCAATTTTAGAGTATTGATGTTCAATTTATAATATAAAGGGTTGGTGTTTTATTTATATGTGTATATAAATTATATGAAATATGTTGGGGTTAGCTCGATACATATTTATCTCTGGAGTATATAAATAGATGGATTTAATAATTCTAATTTTAATTATATCAAAGATAATTTGGCTACCTTTATTGATATGCGAGTGCTATAAATAGTAATTGCACATTATTTATATATTATGTAGGTATTTTATTGTTTATGATTATATTGGAGGGTTGTAGCTTATTTAATTTTATATTCATGGTGGGCGGTGATCCGCGGCTTTTTTGATCAATGCTGTTCCTGAAGACGGATTTTGTGCCGGCAATATTTGCTATCCATGCCGGTATAGGATGTAGCTTTAAGTCTCCGTCAAAGGCAGAGCGGTGCCCTTTCAAGGAATGGAGATTGCGGCTTCACCATGATGAGAGGAGGAGTATAAAGAAGCGTCCGTGTCTGATAACCACACCCTTTATGATTACGTCCAATGACGAAACGCGTCAGAGGGAGGTGACGTCAGACGCAAACGAGAAACCGGAAGTGGAGCGGCGGCCATTGCAGAGAGTGGAAGTAAGACTGTGGATAGCGGTTTGGACTCTCCTGGACGTGCGGCATGCAGGTTTTTCATACTTTTAAACATGCGATGAGAAAGATTTGATATTGTAAGCAGCACCAATAAAATTTGTGAATCGAATGTGTGGCGGTATTACACTATATACTTCTTTATGTGTGTATATATATATCGTTATCGGGATGGCGGTTGTGATGAAAATGGTCTGAGGAAATAGTGTGGATGGATCCACATTGAATTATGAGGAGGTGAAAGTGAGGATACTGGCAGAATATTATTCGTTTACTCGTCCCATCATACAACCTACTTGGGGATGTTTATCTAAAGCCTTTAATGATAAACACATTGGTAAGGGTATCCACTCCTTACTGCAGTAGATGTGATTTAGGTGTGTGGCATAAGCACTATAAAGAGTGATTCACCTACACAGTTTTTCACTATAAATAGTGTATTGGCACATCTTTGCTGTTTACACGTTTTTCACTTTGGTGAATCATCACTGGATGAGTTATATGATATTTATATATTAAGGATAATGCACTATGTGGTTTTTATTTCTGTTTTTTTGAGGTAAAATCAAGTTCACAAAACTTTGAAGAATCTATCACTATTTTTGGACAATATTTTTGGACATAATTTTTGTTTGAAGGGGACTTTAATTTTTGGATTTGTGGATACAGGACTTTTTTTGTAATTTTGGGGGAATTAGAATATTATATATTATTATTATCACTAAGCATATTATTTATATGGTGTACACCTCTAAGGGTAGGGGTGAAGTGTGCTGACACGGGTTATTTTGGGTAGAGTGATTTATTATTAATGTTATTTTGTTTAGCCAGTCTCGACTTAACATAGGAGTGTTTATTTATTTATTTTTTTTACATGACCTTCACATTAACAAACCTTGTTTTCCCTAATTTTTTTTACAGTGTTAACCGCTTTCTGGCCGCCCTATAGCAGAAACACTGCTACAGGGTGGCACAGGTGTGCAAAATCATGCATTGGCCCTACCCGTGCCGCCATTCACAGCCACGGCTGTCAATCACCGAGTCCTGGCCCGTGATTACTTGCCGGCGCCCGGTGATTTCCAAGGATCTCTGATGGGGAGAAGAACGGTTTTGTTTACTAACAGTTCTTTTCCCTGTCAGCTCAGCCACACTGTTTTGGACAGCACTGCTTTGCACAGCACAGCCATCCAAAGCAGTGTGATTACAGCGAAGAACACTGACAAAGTCCACTAGTAAAACACTCCCAGCACACAGTTAACCCTTGATGCCCCTCATGTTAACCCCTTCCTGCCCAGTGCCATTAGTAGTGTCAGTGCTTTTTTTTTTTTAAGCACTGATCACTGTATTGGTGTCACTGAGGGTGACACCAAGTCAGTTCCCCTCCAGTGCCAGAATGTCCGCCACAGTCCTGCAGTCCCACCATAAGTTGCTGAACGCCGTCATTACTAGTAAAAATTAAAAAAAATAAATAAATAATTTCACAATCTATACCACCATTTGTAAACGCTATAACTTTCACGTAAACCAATCAATTTACATGTATTTAGATGTAGAAAGACAGGTAACAGAATACATTTTGGCCTAAATTTAGGACAAAATTTGAGTTTTAAAATTTTTTTTACTGGACATGTTTAATAGCAAAAAGTCAAAAATATTTTTCTCAAAATTGTTGGTCTTTTTTATATAGTGCAAAAAATAAACGCTCAGGCAATCAAATACCACCAAAAGAAAGCTCAATTTATGATGAAAAAAGGCCGTAAATTTCATTTGGGTGCAGCGTTGCATGACCACGCAATTGTCAGTTAAAGTAATGCAGCGCCGTAACACAAAAAAATGGCCCAGTCAGGAAGGGGGGTAAAATCCTCAGAAGGGCAAGTGGTTAAATATAAATACTTACAGATTGGCAACACAATGGAGCACGCAGTGGCTCAGTGTAATAGCTCTAAGAGAAAATATCAGCTACACAGATATATACAAAATGAAGTCTGAACAGCAGTTTTTCACCTACTGGTCTTGTTCACAAAGGCTTCAGCTGGAAGAATAGTGTATACAAAGCATTTGCAGACATGGGTCAGCCAAATCCAAATGCAATGACTTTGAAGGTACAAATTATTATGATTTATTTTTTATTGTAACACAAAAAATATTTAAGACAAAAAATGAAATCTCAAAGTTGTAGGAATATTGTGTACATTACGTTGTAAAAAGACACCCAAAGATCCATTCTAATTCCCAGTTGTAATGCAAGAAAACAGGAAAAACGCCAAAGGAGTGAATGCTTATGCAAAGCACTCTAAGTGAATCTTTATTGTAAGCACTTTTATTGACAGTTCAAAATAAGTTAATACTTTAAAATTTCTACCCAGACTAATGCATGTTAAAGTGGTAGTGAACTTGATAATGGGAAAATGACTTGTCGAATGCAAGGCAATGTTATAATATGCTAATACATTATGTGAAATTTGTCTTATAAACACAGCCCTCCAGCGGCATGCTGTTACCACTGACAGGGCTTCCATCTTCACCTGGTCCTTCTGGGTTCATGGGCTCCGGCAGTTTGAATGCTGCATGCGTGCGGGAGTCACTATTTACGGCACACAACTCTGAAGGAACAGCACGGGTATGCCATTCCTTCAGAGTGCATGCGCCAGTTCTGTTACACAAGTAAATATCTCCTAAACGGTGCACATGTAGGAGATATTTGCAGGACCTACAGGTAACCCTTATTATAGGCTTACCTGCAGGTACAAGTAAACAAACAGGCTTTACTACCACTTTAACCACTTTCCCTTCGCCCTATAGCAGCTTTACTGCTATAGGATGGCATTCCTATGCAAAATCAAGTAAATAAATGTAATTTGCACTTTTCGCCACACGGGCACACACACCGCCGGACAAAATCTTCAGCTGTGAACAGGCACAGTACAAACCGATCTTCAAGCCCAGACAAGCAACAGCACCTGCGGATCGTAGGTCAGGGAGGAAGAACAGAGCTATGACTATGTTTACATAGCCATAGCACTGCTGTGATGGGGAAAGTCATGAATCATTTCTCTTTGCAGAGCTGAGAACATGATTCATCGCTTCCCCTAGTAAAAGCACCACCTAGTGTACACCAAGCACATAGCTAGGCACAAACATAACTCTTTGATCACCCTAGATGTTAACCCCTTTCCAGCCAGTGTCACTAGTACAGTGTCAGTGCATATTTTTAGCACTGATCACTGTATTAGTGTCACTGGTTCCCACAGAGTGTCAGTTAGTGTAAAAAATGTCTTCTGCAATATTGCAGTCCTGATATAACTCACCGATTGCCGCCATTACTAGTATTAGAGAAAAAAAATTCCAGTATATGTCCCATAGTTTGTAGACGCTATAACGTTTGTGCAAACGAATCAATATACAACTATTGGAAATTTTTTAACCACAAATATGTAGCACAATATATTTTGGTCTAAATGTATGAAGAAATTTTATTTTTACTTTTTTTATTGGATATGTTTTATAGCAGAAAACAAAATATTGTTTGTTTTTTTTTCAAAATGACCAGTATTTTGATCAAATACCACCAAAGAAAACTATTTTTGGGGAAAAAAAGGACATACATTTAATTTGGGTACAGCATTGCATGACTGTGCAATTGTCAGTTTAAATAACGCAGCGCCATATCGCAGAAAATGGAATGGTCAGGAAGGAAGGGGGGGGGGAGGGTAAATCTTCTGGAGGGCAAGTGGTTAAATTGAAACTGTATGTTGCCTGTTCAGGAAAAAAAATAACAGGATGACTTTATAGCTTGGTCTCTGTGCTTTAAATCCCTACATTCTCGCATGCTTTACATGTGTCCTGTGTTAATACAGTGTACTTTTCTAGGTGTAGAAGAGCATGCGACTATCCCTTCCTCCCACAATGCATCACTTCTCGTTAGAGCTCAAATCCAGCCAAAACTAAGGAGGAATAGAAAGTTTATTGGGTTTTTACTGTAGATTATGCATCACAGGAAAGATTTCTCCTTATTTCCATTTGGGACAGCAGTAAGAAATCTCACCAACTTAACCCAAGCTATGAAAAAAAAAAATCAGGTTTCACCTGGGGTTAGGTTTAAATGGAAACTGGTAAAATAGAAATAGCAGAGCTGCCCCTGCTGTTACAAAGGTCAAAGCTCCAGGGCAGTCAAGCTGATCCACCACTTAAAGCAGATCTCTTGGCAAAAAAAATTATCTTTCAAGAACCCTTTCCTTTGCAGAGCCTGCTTTGAGGACCCAGACTAACAAATTCAGCAGCCAGCAGGCAATACCCATGTTATCAAGACGACAGACATAGGCACTGCAAGAAGGACCCTCTCAATCTGAGGAGAAGACTCAGACTTGCTCATGTCATGTGACTTCCATTTCAGGCAAGCTTTGGAGGTTTTTAAAAAAAGGAGGGGTTGCCTATCCAAACAAGAATTAGGTTTTAAAGTGATCCTATGCACTGGGTCACTTCTATCTAAAATATACCTGCTAACTGTAGAGGGAACAGAATTACCTTTTTGGCAAACTGTGTCTTAAAATGGCACTACTTTGCTGCTTGTTGGCCACTGCAATTATTCAATGGGTTAGATGGGTTGCATATCTGTGGTAACTTACAAGTTGACTGGAGGAGCCACAGTTTGTGGTCTTGGAGCAGGTATTCCATGCACCCAAAGAGTGCTATACTTGCAGTGATAGGTAATTACTGTATTTTTCGCTCCATAAGACGCACATAGGTTTTGGAGGGGGAAAATAAGAAAAAAAAATATTCTGAATTAATGGACTGCAGACATAGTACAGGAAATTAACAGAGACTGCGGATGTACTACAGGAGATGACCAGAGACTGCAGACATACTACAGGAGATGACCCGAGACTGCTGACATACTACAGGAGATGACCCGAGACCGCAGACCTTTGAGGACAGGTCCCAGAAGACTATGGGGCCATTAACAAAGCGCAGAGCTTCTTGTGCATGCGCAGTGGGCACCCAGCTGTAAAGCTGCAAGCTGTCACAGCCGGGTGCCCACACTAAAGATGCCAGAGTCAGGGAGAGAAGACGGCAGATGAAACAAACGGTGGTGAGGACACTGCTGGACAGAGGGACAGGTAAGTGGCTGTATTTTAAAAGTCAGCAGCTACAATTTTTTTTAGCTGCTGACTTTTTTTTTTTCAGCTGGAACTCTGCTTTAACCATTAGCCGCCCGGCCACTGGCCGTTTGGCGGCTTGAAAAGCGCTGCAGCTTTCCGGGTGCACGCCATTTGGCGTGCTCCCGCACATGCGCGGTTTGCGCGGTTGCAGAGTGACGCAGCAGTGCGATCTGTCACCGCCCGTGCACCTTGGACACGGCCGATGACAGATCCGAGTACCGGCTCCCGTTGCCGGTACCATGTGACCTGCTGTGACCAATCACAGCAGGTCACATGACAGTTGTATACATGGATGGCTTCATTCATGATGCCATCCATTGTATACTAGTGCCTAGCTGTGAATGGTCACAGCTAATCACATGCACATGCCATGTGATTAGCTGTGACCAAATCACAGCTAAGCACAAAAAAAAAAAAAAAAAAAAGCTGAATGAATCGATTTCATTCAGGTAAATGCTTGCTTATAGCAAAGTAATTCTTTGCTATAAGCAAATTGTGTAAAAAAAAAAAAAAAAATACTGATCACGTCCCCAAAGTAGTACACTGTTACTATGGTAACATTGTACTATTTTGGTCATAGTAAAATATGAAAAAAAATCTTAAAAAAAATAAAATAAAATGTAATAAAAAATTAAATATAATAAAAAAAAATTAAAAAAAAAATATATATTTTTTTTTTTCATACTGTCACCAGTCAGTGTCGCTGTTCACCACCATGCCAGTTATATGATGACGCTGTACTGCACTGGTGACAGTATGTAAAAAATATAAATAGTGAAAATAATTTTTTTTAATTTTTTCATTTTCCGAAAAATTATGACAAAAAAATACAACTTCAAAAAACTCACCATGCCTCTTATGAAGTACGTCGGACTGTCTACTCTGCAAAAAGGGGTCATTTGGGGGATATCTGTACTGTTCTGACATTCTTGGACCTCAAGATATTAGATTGGCTGTCAGTACTTCAGGATTGATCAATATTCAGATCTATACCATAGTTTGTGAACTCTATAACTTTCCTACAAACTAAAAAATACATCCTAATTTGGGTTATTTTCACCAAAGACATGTAGCAGAATACATCTCGGCCTAAATTTATGAAGAACAATTATTTATTTGTAAACTTTTATAACAGAAACAAAGAAAAATGTGTTTTTTTTCAAAATTTTTGGTCTTTTTTTGTTAATTTAGCAAAAAATAAAAACCCCAGCGGTGATTAAATACCACCAAAAGAAAGCTCTAGTTGTGTGAAGAAAATGATCAAATTTTAGTTTGGGTACAATGTCGTATGACCGCGCAATTGTCATTCAAAGTGTGAGAGCGCTGAAACCTGAAAACTGGCCTGGGCAGGAAGGTGTAAAATTGCACGGTATTAAAACGGTTAAGGGGCAGCTGCTTTGGGCCCTGCCTGGCGCTGCCACAGAAGAGCAGAGCAGTCAGTCTGGTGCAGCGACAGGGGAAATTCCGGGCTGGCTGCTCAATAAGACGCAGACATTTCCCATTTTTTTTGGGGGGGGCGGGTGCGTCTTATGGAGTGGATAATATGGTAGATTTCCTCATTTGTTGGCAGACATGATTTTAGATACAAGTGACCCTGTGCTAACAAGTTAAAATCAGTCAGTCAAATGAAGCAGGAATATTCAGTTTTGTGAAATTCTGAACTAGCTATATCTTGAAGCACAGGCAGAAGCATTCAAGACAAATGCATTCACAGTACTTTATTAAACTGTAGCCAAGCACGTGGAATTACCCACATGCATAGATGGGTAGCAACTGATGGAAATGTAGCACTGTGGACATGTGGCTTAGTGGTTAGCACTTCACTCTTGCAGAACTAGAGTCCCTGGTTCAACCCACCTGCATAGAGTTTGCACGTTTTCCCAGGGATTGAATGGCTTTTCTTGGTTCCCTACCAGAATTCAAAGACATACTGGTGGGTTAATTGGTTTCTGTCTGAAACTGGCCCTAGTATGTGTATGTATGCATGCATGCAAGGAAACAATCTTAGATTGTAAACTCCTTAAATAGTAGGGACTAATGTGAATGTACACTATGTAAAGCACTGCATATTATTACTTAATAGTACTAGTAATCTGTAGTAATCGGAGTATAAGCTTTCACATATGTCACATACACAGGCACATAAACCAATGCAGTACACAAAACATGGACACTGTTCTAAGAATAACGGTGATGATTGTAGAACACATCTGGTTCTCCACACTGCTATTACAGTCATGTGTGGAGGTGGAATGATGGTGCTAGGCTGAAATCACTTACCAATTTATTGCTTGGGGACCTCTGCAGCAAAATATCACTGTTAGAGTTTCTAGCTACACCATACTTTGCTGCAACAGGAGCAGTAAAGCTGCACAGCAATGAGATAATCTTCATGGATTCTGCTGCATTAGCCATGAATAAAAATAAAATAAAAAAAATCCAACATGAACCATGAAACCCCTTCATACTGAATAAGGTATTTTGACAAGTCTGGTAACTGTGGAGATGATCAGATAATGCAAAAAGCTGAACACAATGCTCCTTTTACAAGGGGATTTTGTAATACAGTGGATATAAAAAGTCTACACACCACTGTTAAAATGTCAGGTTTCTGTGATGTAAAAATATTAGTCTAAGATAAATAATTTCAGAACTTTTTCCACCTTTAACGTGACCTATAAACTGTACAACTCAATTGAAAAAACAAACTGAAATATTTTAGGCTGGAGGAAGTAAACTTGAAAAACTAAAATTATGTGGTTGCATAAGTGTGCACACCCTCTTATAACTGGGAATGTAGCTGTATTAAGAATTAAGCAATCATATTCAAAATCATGTTAAATAGGAGTCAGTTCACACCTGCCATCATCTAAAGTGCCTCTGATTAACCCCAAATAATGTTCAGCTACTCTAGTAGGTCTTTCCTGACATGTTCTTAGTTGCATCCTACAGCAAAAGCTATGGTCCGCAGAGAGCTTCCAAAGCATCAGAGGGATCTCATTATTAAAAGATAAGTCAGGAGAAGGGTACAAAATAATTTCTAAGGCATTAGATATACCATGGAACACAGTGAAGACAGTCATTGTAAGGGACCACCAGGCGGTACCACTAGCACTCCACTGGCCAGGCGTCCCCAGCGCACGGTATCTAAGCCCCAGGGTACGTGTTCACCAGAGCCCCTGATGGTGGGGATGGACTTGAAGTACCCCGAGACCAGGTCGTGGCTACTGAGCACGCCTGTCAGTGGTAGCGGTATTCACCAGGGGCTCCCGCAGGGAAGAGCCGTTTAAATATCCCGCCCTGCGCTGCCATTGGTGCCACGCGCGCGCGGTCCCTACTGCGCATGCGCGAACTCCCTCGCCGCGTACGGCCAGGTCTCAGTGCCCGCATTCTGACACAGGGCGGTGCACTGCGCCTGCGCCGAGCCCGTCGCAGCGGGGATTCCTGACAGTCATCATCAAGTGGAGAAAATATGGCGCAACAGTGACATTACCAAAAACTGGACTTTTGTCAAAATTGATGAAAAGACGAGAAGAAAATTGGTCTGGGAGGCTGCCAAGAGTCCTACAGCAACATTAAAGGAGCCGCAGAAAAATCTGGCAAGTTCTGGCCGTGTGGTACATGTGACAACAATCTCCCATATTTTTCATATGTCTGGGCTATGGGGTAGAGTGGCAAGACGGAAGCCTTTTCTTACGAAGAAAAACATCCAAGCTCGGCTAAATTTACCAAAAACACATCTGAAGTCTCCCAAAAGCATGTGGGAAAAGGTGTTCTGGTGTGATGAAACCAAGCTTGAACTGTTTCGCCATAATTCCAAAAGATATGTTTGGCGCAAAAACAACACTGCACATCACCAAAAGAACACTATACCCACAGTGAAGCATGGTGGTGACAGCATCATGCTTTGGGGCTGTTTTTCTTCTGCTGGAACTGGGGTCTTAGTCAAGGTAGAGTGAATTAGGAACAGTTCCAAATACTAGTCAATATTGGTACAAAACCTTTAGGCTTCTGCTAGAAAGCTGAATATGAAGAAGAACTTTTTTTTTCAGCATGACAACGACCCAAAGCATACATCCAAATCAACAAAGGAAAAATGGCTTCACCAGAAGATGAAAGTTTTGGAATGGCCCAGCCAGAGCCCAGACCTGAATCCCATCGAAAATCTGTAGGGTGATCTGAAGAGGGCTGTGCACAGGAGATACACTGGCAATCTGACAGATTTGGAGTGTTTTTGCAAGGAAGAGTGGGCAAATATTGCCAAGTCAAGATGTGCCATGCTGATAGACTCATACCCAAAAAGACCGAGTGCTGGAATCAAATCAAAAGGTGCTTCAACAAAGGATTAGTTTAAGGGTGTGCACACTTATGCAACAATAATCTTTTAGTTTTTGATTTTACTTCCCTCCACCTAAAAGATTTCAGTTTGTTGTTCAACTGAGTTGTACAGTTTATAGGTCACATTAAAAGGTGGAAAAAGTTCTGAAATGATTTATCTTTGTCTCATTTTTTTTACATCACAGAAACCTGACATTTTAACAGGGGTGTGTAGACTTTTTATATCCACTGTACAGAGAAATACTTACCACAGTACCAGTCTTCCTATTCACCGATTAGGTTTGTGACAACCAGTCCCCAAAGCCACTCATCTTGCCATTCTAGGACTAATTGCATTGCTGATCCTCTCACTGATGCCATCAGAATACAATGCATAACCAGTTGCTAACAGTGGTAGCCTAATCTTGAATGGAAATTTGAATAAATAAATACTGCAGCGGAAGCATAATGCAGAGAAAAAAAAAAAGAAAAATGTTGAATCTTTGTAGGTGTGGTTGGTGAGAGACAGAGAAAAACCAATATATACATTTGCTCCTTAACACCCCGGTCACATCGGGTGCGACTTGGCATGCGATTTGCATGCCATGCGACTTGCAAATTGTATGCCAAGTCGCACCCTGTTGTCTGCAATTACAGCGGTCAAATCAGTGCGGTTCCGACTTGGTTGGAGCTGCACCGATTTCTAAAGTAGTACATGTACTACTTTTTGTGCAATTTGCATAGACATCTGTGTCAGATGTCTTGCAAATTGCACCTGAAAAAATGTCATCTCATCCGACTTTGAAATCGTGCAACTTCATTGTAAGTTAATCCTCAGACTCTCCATTACCACTTTCTTTCACTATGCCTGATCACTGATCAGCGTGTTCTGACCATGGAAATGTCCCGCTGTCAGATCACAGAGGTAGGGAGGATTCCTCCATCTACCTCACATGGGGGGAATCTGTGGCCAGCATAACAGCCATTTAAAACAAAGCACCTAGGTGTGATTGTATCTAAATCATTGTTCATTTGAGAAGTAGAATGAGGCTAACTCACATACATATTTCACTGTAATGGTCAATCTATAAATGTCTACATTTAATACAATCACAAAAATATAGAAGTGAATGTATTTAAAAATGGTAAAGTCACATCAATCCTTTTAAAGCAGAACTATAGGCAAAACATTTTTTTAATTTATTTTTATTTTTGATAGAGTAAGGGAGGGTTACAAACCCTGTCAGATTTTCTTTCACCATCTGTTTTCCAAACAGGAAGTAACAGGAAATCCCTGAAAATTAAGGGAATTTTATTGGGGACCCTCAGGTCACCAGGACTAGTATCCCTATTGGAAGATTTCCCCTCTATTACTTTTCTGGGGAAAACCCAAAATTTGGGATTTTGCTTTACTTTCACTTTCAATAATAATGGTAAAAAGGACAAATAAAGAGGGTGAATTTCCTTAACTGGGACACAGGCATCAATAAAAATGGTCAGGTGTTCTACTCCATCTCCACTCTGTCCAAAAGTAAAAAAAAAAAAAATGTTTTGCCTTTAGTTATACTTTAGGAATTGAACCTGAGCTTTGCCCATGCCAGAATTAGAAAACCTGAAAAAAAAGAAAAGAAAAGAAAAAAAAAATGTCTATCCTGCACTAAAGAACCGGATTTCCATTTTCATCTGTTAACAAAAAACAAAACTTTAAATCAGAATGTTTGTTTGTTATAGATAACCTAAATCCTCTCATGCTTTTACATTTCAGTCCCATTTTCAGTTGCATTTGTGGCCAAAGTCACGATGATGATCACACATCCTCCCAACAAATTCCAGGCCACAGGTTTTGATACAAATAACATATTGTTAATTACTTCAGAACTGTAATTCAAAATCACATCTGTGCTTCTCTGCCAGCATTTCTATTCTTTATAATACACACCAGGGAGGAAGTATCAGTATCACAATTAGAAGCATGCTTCTCAGCTGTGATTTACTGTTCCATCTGTTTCAAGTGCAGCTGAAACCAAAACTACGGCCTTGCTAGTTTTAAGGGAGAAAAGAAGAAACAGAAGTCCCTGTTCTTGCTGTAGCCACGTAATCCTGTCATGTATAGCCCCTGTATGTTATGTACTGTACATTTCATGTATAGCCACTATTTCAACTGCTGTTTGCACAATAGTAGAGATGTCAGAACATGATTGTTAGAGTTGTATGAAACAAAACAGTCCTAAATAAAGTTCAGCCACCCAATTTGACGGGGAAAATACTAATTTTATTACAATTCCACAAAACCACCGATAGTTTAAATTCTTTGTGCATCCTAAACTGTATACATTAGTAGCTCTATCTTGTAAGCTGTTAAAATTAAACCATTTCTGTCACAACACAGCATTGAGGCAAGAAGGAAATATTACGTTGTATTCTGCATACAAACATGAATTATACTCAGCTGTATATTAAAATGCAAAGGGAAAAAAAATAAAATGAGTCTTGCATTGTCTGCACATAAGAATGATAAGGAAATAAAGAAAAACTCACTATAAATTAGCATTCCATTCAACATTTTATGCCAAATAGGTTGACAAGAAGATGCACAAGAGATTTTGGTAGGACAGCTCTTGATTGATGGCTGCTCTCAATAGTTGTACAGGAACATCCTAAACAATTGCAGCAAATATATCCTGTAGCGCACATTTTGCCTGCACTCAGTCTCTATAAATTATGAGCACAATCCATTTGGATTCTCACTCTACTGCTGCTGCCTCCTCCTCAAATGCCTTTGGGCTGAAGATCTTTACAAACTAAACAAGACATACAAACCAAGCAACTGAAGTGGAAAACATTTTAGTTAACGGGTCCTGGCGATGCAGTTAAAAGCGCTTCCATTTCATGTCATCCCTCACATTCAGACTAAAGCTAGAAAAGCTGGAAGTTATTTTAACTTGTACTAACTTCCTGGGTTTGTTTCAAAGTATTTGAATGGGGTGCCTAAAAAGGATGATTTACTTGTTTGAACAATCCTATATATTTTTTTCAATTACTACTATACAGGATTTATATATTGGCAACAAGTTGGCAGAACAGGGCTTTATAAAATAAAGTGAGACTATACAGTTAAAATAAAATGTAATACAAGATGGATAGGAGGGCCTTGTTTGTGATATCACAATCTCAAAAGGATAGGCAGAGTTATACAAAAGATGTAGAAAATAAAAGTTTAATTTATTAGGTGGGGTTGGGTTAGGCCTCCTCCCTGAAGAGATGAGTTTTCAGGGATCGCCTAATGGCAGACAGAGTAGGAGATAGTCAGAAAGATTGAGGCAAGAAGTTCGTTCAAGGGGATGGGAGAGGCAAAGGAAAAACCCTGGAGGCGAGCAGTGAAGAAGTGAAGAGGGAGCTGGAGAACAGGGTATGCAGAAATGAAGTGAACAGTGAAGTGAACAGTTTTCTTGCTATTTTTAAGAGGTTGATGAGGTTCAGATGATGTAGCTCAGGTCAGAGTTATGGATGGCTTTGCATATTGTTGTTAGTATTTTGAATATTATCCGCTGGGTGACTGGAAGCCAGTGGAGGCATTGGCAGAGAGGGGTAGCAGACACTGAGGGGGTGCCGGTGCCAGCAGCATTCATGATGGCCCGAAGGGGGGATAGCCTATGTGACTTGATGTGGGGCTGAAAGGAGAGGTTGGAGTCCAAGATTACACCTAAAACAGTAGGGGGGGCTGATGAGATGGTACTGCATGGCCCCAAAACATTGCACCTTTACCGTTATGTGATCATTCTAATAAATGTTTGGATGCCATTTTGAAGATGCATAATGTGCTGAAGGTATAGGAATCAACCACAAGCATGGACAATTTTGGTGTTGCGGCTGACAGAATTCTAAAAGGTGACAATTCCTCCCAATATCTGCTGCTTTCCTTTTTTAAATGTGCCATATATAATGAAAGTGGCTATTAATAGCTACATCTTCTAAGATTGCAGGTTCAATCACACGTTTACTAAGACAGGCTTCTATATATAGCACTTCAGTTATCTTTGGAATAAGTCATGCAAGTGCTTTACGCATGATTTATATTTATTAGACATATTTAGGAAGGTCTTATGAAAAGACATTCATCACACTGGCCATTATGAAGTAGGCAGTATCAGCTAATATTCAATAAATATTACATGTTTATTAACGTGGTGGAAAAGAAACAATATTATAAACATTAAAAATGAATGAAATGGTCTAGGAGCTAATTAACAAAACACACAAAAATATAAACATCACATTAAAAATTAAATTCTACATCATTAGCTGTTTTTGCAGCCGTTTTACAAATCTGCGGTATAAATGAAAAGCTTTGTAACACATGCTTCAATATTGGATACAAAATTCTACATCAACACAAGGTATAATTTGTGTTAAACATTTTTTTTTAAAAACATAACCATGCCAGCCAATTTGTCCTGGCAGGATTTACACTTTGTCAGGTCACATAACCTATTCCTTACTTCTCTACACCTTACAGTGTCAGGCAGTTGATAGTAGGGCTACACAGGGACATAAGATAGAAGTTCTACGAACGCAAAGCAGGTTAATTTTTTTTATAAAATATCAGTATAGTAGATTGTAAACTCCAAGGAGCAGGGCCCTCCTATCCCTCTTATATTGAACTGTATTGTTGCTGTATTGTCTCCCTTTATATTGTAAAGCGCTGAGCAAACTGTTGGCGCTATATAAATCCTGTATAATAATAATAGTATATAAGTAAACAGGATTCTGTGTCATGTGTGACAAGTAATTATGTCAAGACACTATAATTCTACGTAGTACAAAACAAGTAAAGCTCCAAACAGTTAAAGTGACTCTAAAATATATTCTGATTCTCCAAGAATAATTTATCTTGTTATCCGTTTTTCATGAAATTGAAATTTTGGAGCCCTTGTAATGTCTCCATGGGCTCCCAAACCCTCCCTTCCCCTCAATTTTCTTTCAACATACAGTGGGACCATGGAGAATGAACGCAGCCACCCTGTAACACAAAGTCAGATTACAGTGCCAAGAAAAGTTTTTAAAGATTTGGAGGAGGCTGAAAGCAATAGAAGGTACTTTTTATGTTAAGAATGCACAACTTGCAAAGAATTAATAGAAAAAAAAAAAAGTATATGTGGCATTTTTGGCCTAACAAAATATTTGTAATTCTGTTCAAAGACCTCTGTGATTAACACATTGCATAGCTAGTAACAGCTATTTTGAGTTACAGTTGTGTCACCAGCTTGACTTATAAATGATAATCACATTGGTATGTTCATCTATGTGCTTCAGAGTTGTCCAAATACCTTACCCTCCAACTCCTAGTGCTTGAAATATAATTGACGGCACTATAAAGATTAGACTCTAACTGGCTCATCATGTAAAACCTACCACTGGCAGTCTGACTTCCGTTGTAAATGATACTGTGAAAAGATGAGAAATTTAAGCAATTTTAAAATGCGTTGAATAATTCTAAATAATATATATATATATATATATATATATATATATATAATTTATACACAGACACACACTCACCACTTTATTAGGTACACCTGTTCAATTACTTGGTAACACAAACTGGTAATCAGCCAGTCACAAGGTGGCAACTCAATGCATTGCGGCATATAGATGTGGTGAAGACGACTTGCTGAAGTTTGAACCAAGCAACAGAATGAGGAAGAAAGAGGATTTACAGGACTTGGTTGTTGGTGCCACACGGGCTGATCTAAGTATTTTAAAAACTGCTAATCTACTGGGATTGTCACACACAACCATCTCTAGGGTTTACAGAGAATGGTCTGAAAAAGAGAAAATATCCAGTGAGCAGCAGTTGGGTGGATGAAAATGCCTTGTTTTCAGAGGAGAATGGGCAGACTGGTCACTGTGACATTCAGATGTGTTGTGGACCTTTTGAATTATGTCTCAAAAATATGACTTTATCAAGACATAATATTATATGGCAAACAGCTCAGTATAGCCGGATGCTAAGAGTTAATTTTGTCTTGGTTGAACCATCAAGGATTCTAGTTAAGAAATGGAGAAGGGGGGAAGTGAGACTTTTCCAAGACAATAAGACTGTTTGAACTGTCAACAAGGACTATTTGTATATTGAGGTTGAGAAGAATGCAGATACAGAAAGTCAAACAAATAGCCAGATAGGACTTCGACTTTCAAACATTTTAACAATAATGAGACGGGAACTCAACTGGTTGAAAGCTTAACCAAAACGTGCAGAGTGTGATGAACCAACAGACCTCTGAAATATACTATTGTTCACCAAGGGTGAAAGCATTAACAGTTGTTTACCATGAGTCCAACACAAGGGCCAGGCAAACAGAAAGTTTTTTTTTCTACACAGAGAAAATGTTGATTCTAAAACAAAGGGGTGAAATTTAGGACATTTAAGTCTAAAAGTTGACTGTATATAAAGTCTAAGAGTTGACTGTATATAATTACAAAAATATATTACAAAAACATATTATAAATGAGATGTTATGGATTTTACACACCACTAAATATTCAGAAATGGGAACTATATATCACTAACTTGAGTATTGAGATGATGGGAAGTAAGATGTATTATAAACTAGCATTAGTTACATGTCTTATCAGGAAACAAACAGGATGGTATTTCAAGAAGGAATAACTGAATATACACCTATATTCCATGGTCCCTATTTAGAATATCATAGGTATGATCACTTATATCTGGAAAAAGACGTATATTTGATTCCTGAAATTACCTTAAGATTCCACCCAAGGTACGAGTCATCTCAAATACTCAAATTGTTCTATGATACATGACCGCCACCTGGCGGGCAGGTGAGAAATAGCTTATGTACACACATTTCTCAACTAGCCAATCAGGAAGCCTGGTGGGAAGGTATCTTAGAACAATGGATTAGTGGATATAAAAGCCTTTGTACCTTTAACAAAAAAAAAAACTCATCAAGAAAAAGCTCAAGAAGAGACCTCATCACAAGAAGACCCTGACATCTGAAGAAGATCTCTGCTGAATAACTACTCTTTCATATTTTAAAAACTTCCTAAAACTTTAACTAAATTCCTAAACCTCTAATCTTATAACTTCCTACATTCTCCCCTACTGAGAATCTTTCACTTGCCCGATATATCAGTCCAAAGGCGTTCCACTGCCAGCTAAATCCACGGGAGAGTTGCCTAGTCTGAATTCCGGGTGTGGTGAGATGTTTATTTGATTTTGTATTAACCTATTTTCTCTGTTGTGTGGAATCATAAAATTATCTTAGTGTATCACAACAATATTGGGTAGTTAGATATATGTAGAGAAATCCTATTTTACTGTTAAAAATTGTTTATTGCCATATTATAAATTTTTTCATATTTCATAATTTATTGAATATTAATAACCAGAGTATCATATATCAAGGGCTTGCTTCTTGCAATCCTATGGCCACGGCTTGCGAGAATATAACCTTTGAGATATTCGAAATTATTAATTATTAATAAATTTAATAAATAATCAGATCATTTAAAAATTGTGATTGATGTAATTAGTTAGAAACTTTATTATTGTGTCTTACATTGGTAGGATATATTCTTGATTGTGTGTACCAATATTCATTTATCACCAGTCTTTTGCGTTTTGTGTTAATATATATATAATTTTTGTACATAAATAAATTTTTATATTTATCTATTACAAGGCAAATTTTGTGTGTATGGTACGAAATCATATTGGCTAAAAGAATTCAAGGTATAATAATAAGTGGTGATCAAATTATCAAGGTGTCCAAATTATTGGTTTACTAAATATTTGCCGTATTTTAACGGCTGGAGGCACTGTAATATTTCATCTAAGGGAAAGGGACACGCCCTTTATAAATAAAATATATCCTTACATAAACCACCACAGGATAAATTTGGAGGCACTGCTGAGATTTCATCTAAGGGAAAGGGACACGCCCTTTATAAATAATATATATCCTTACATAAACCACCACAGATGGTAGAGTCAGAATTTAGCGTAAACAACATGAAATCATGGATCCATCCTGCCTTGTTTCAATGGTTCAGACTGGTGGTGTAATGGTGTGAGGGATATTTTCTTGACACTAGCAAGGAGTACTTAATAAAGTGGCCAGTGAGTACAAATGGAAATGAAAGTTATCATCCTACAGAGGACTGAATTCAAAAACACCCCGAAAATCAAAGTGAAAAAAAAATTATGCAGCAGGCTAGTCCATTTTGCTGAAATTTCATTGCAGCAACTCAAAATAATACTTAGTAGTTTGTACGGCTCCTACATGCTTGTATGAGCTCCTGACAACATCGGGGCATGCTCCCAATGAGACAACAGATGGTATCCTGGGGTATTTCCATGAAGATCTGGACCAGGACATCATTGAGCTCCTGGACAGTCTGAGGTGCAACCTGGCGGTGTCAGATGGACCGAAACTTGATATCCCAAAAGGTGTTCTATTGGATTTAGGTCAGGCGAGCATGGGGGCCATTCAATGGTATCAAATCCTTCATCCTCCAGGAACTGCCTGCATACTCTAGCCAAATGAGGCCAGGCATAGTAATGCACCAGGAGGAACCCAGGACCCACTGCACCAGTGTAGGTTCTGACAATGGGTTCAAGAATTTGATTCCAATGCCTAATGGCATTCAGGGTGCAATCGTCTAGCTTGCAGAGGTCTGTGCGTCCCTCCATGGATATGCCTCCCTAGAAAATCACTGACCCACCACCAAAACGGTCATGTTGAACAATGGTACAGGCAGCATAACGTTCTTCATGGCTTCTCCAGATCCTTTCACGTCTGTTACATGAGCTCAGGGAGAACCTGCTCTCATCTGTGACAAGCACAGGGCACCAGTGGTGGACCTGCCAATTCTGGTGTTCAATCAAGTTCTATGGTGCTGGACGTTGGGCCCTCAGGCCACCCTCATGAAGTCTGTTTTGGATTGTTTGGTCAGAGACATTAACACCAGTGGCCTGCTGGAGGGCATTTTGTAGGGCTCTGGCAGTGCTCATCCTGTTCCTCCTTGCACAAATGAGCAGATACCGGTCCTGCTGATGGGTTAAGGGCCTTCTAAGGTCCATTTCAGCTCTCCTAGACTAACTGCCTGTCTCCTGGAGTCTTCTCCATGCTCTTGAGACTGTGCTGGGAGACACAGCAAACCTTCTGGCAATGGCACATATTGATGTGCTATCCTGGAGGAGTTGGACTGCCTGTGCAACCTCTGTAGGGTCCAAGTATTGTCTCATACTACCAGTAGTGACACTGATCCTAGCCAAATGCAAAACTAGTGAAAAACAGTCAGAAAAGATGAGTAGGGAAAAAAGGTCAGTCCACCTGTAAAACCATTGCTGTTTTGGGGGTCGTCTCATTGTTGCCCATCTAGTTGTTTCATTAACAGCAAAGCAGCTGAAGCGGATTAACAACCCCCTCTACTACTTAACTGACTAGATCAATATCACAGAAGTTTAATTGACTTGATGCTATACTCTGATTAAAAGTGTTCCTTTAATTTTATTGAGGTGTGTGTATATATATATATATATATATACATACATACATACATACATACATACACACACACACACACACACATATATATGTATATATACATACACACACACACACACACACACACACACACACACACATACAGTGGGTATAAATAGTCTACCCCTATTAAAATGTCAGGTTTCTGTGATGTAAAAAAAAAAAAGAGAAATAATTTCAGAACTTTTGTCCACCTTTAATGTAACCTAGAAACTGTACAACTCAGTTGAACAACAAACTGAAATCTTTTAGGTGGAGGGAAGTAAAAATAGAATAATATGGTTGCATAAGTGTGCACACCCTTAACCACCAAAAAAATATTATTCCATGCACTGGTAACAAAACAATGCAATGTCACTATTCAAGCAAAAAGGGCACAGAATAGGGTCAGTTTTGTCGTCAAGAATCTGCTTTAAAATCGAAAGAGAGTTTAATAGTTAACCACTTACCTACCGGGCATTTTTACCCCCTTCCTGCCCAGGCCAATTTTCAGCTTTCAGCGCAGTCACACTTTGAATGACAATTGCGCGGTCATACAACACTGTACCCAAACAATTTTTATAATTTTTTTGAGATAACGTTTTTTGCTAAACTAAAAAAGACTGAAATTTTTGAAAAAAAATTTTTTTTTTTAAGTCTCTATTATAAAATTTTGTAAATAAGTACATTTTCTCCTTCACTGATGTGCACTAATGAGGCTCCAGTGATAGGCACCGATAGGTGGCACTGATGGGCATGGACAGGCATCACTCGTGGGCACTGAAAGGCAGCACTGATGCGTACTGACTGGCACTGTTAGGCGGCACTGATAGGCAACACTGACTGGCATTGATAGGTGGCACTGATAGGCAGCTCTGATGGGCACTAATATGAGGCATTGATGTGCCCTGTTAGGTACTAATATGTGGCATTGATGTGCACTGTTAGGTACTAATATGTGGCATTGATGTGCACTGTTAGGTACTAATATGTGGCATTGATGTGCACTGATATGTGGCATTGATGGGCACAGACAGGTGACACTGATGGGGCTACACTGATCATCAGGGCACTGATAATCAGTGCCCTGATGTTCAGTGTAGATGTCCGCTCTGAGTAATGCTGATTACCGTCTCTCCTCTCCTCACAAGATGTCAGCGGGAGGAGAGGACTGCCGACGAAGTTAGAGTGGGAGGATGTCATATGACATCCTCCCAGAATGAGAGAACGGCCATCCTCCTGTCATTACCTTATATGGTGGGCGGGAGGTGGTTAAACGAATAATTTGTTGAAGCACCTTCTGATTTTATTACAGCACTTAGTCTTTTTGGGTGGGAGTCTATCAGTATGGCACATCTTGCCCACTCTTCCTAGCAAAAACACTCCACATTTGTCAGATTGCAAGGGCATCTCCTGTGCACAGCCCTCTTCAGATCACCCCACAGATTTTCGATCAGATTCAGGTCTGGGCGGGCCATTCCAAAACTTTCATCTTCTTCTGGTGAAGCCATTATTCCTTTGTTGATTTGGATGTATGCTTTGGGTCGTTGTCATGCTGAAAAATGAAGTTCCTCTTCATGTTCAGCTTTCTAGCAGAAGCCTGAAGGTTTTGTGCCAATATTGACTGGTATTTGGAACTGTCCATAATTCCCTCTACCTTGACTAAGGCCTCACTTTCAGTTGAAGAAAAACAGCCCCAAAGCATGATGCTGCCACCACCATACTTCACTGTGGGTATGGTGTTGTGATGTGCAGTGTAGTTTTTGTGCCAAACATATCTTTTGGAATTATGGCCAAAAAGTTCAACCTTGGTTTCATCAGACCAGAACACATTTTCCCACATTCTTTTGGGAGACTTCAGATGTGTTTTTGCAAAATTTAGCCAGGCTTGAATATTTTTCTTCATAAGAAAATGCTTCCATCCTGCCACTCTACCCCATAGCCCAGACATAGAAAGAATACAGGAGATTGTTGTCACATGTACCACACAGCCAGTACTTGCCAGATATTTCTTCAGCTCCTTTGATGTTGCTGTAGGCCTCTTGGCAGCCTCCCAGACCAGTTTTCTTCTTGTCTTTTCATCAATTTTGGAGGGACGTCCAGTTCTTCGCAATGTCACTGTTGCGCCATATTTTCTCTACTTGATGACGACGGTCTTCACGGTGTTCCATGGTATATCTAATGCCCTGGAAATTCTTTTGTACCCTTCTCCTGACTGATACCTTTTAACCACTTGAGCTCCTGAGGATTTACCACCCTTAATGACCAGGCCTCTTTTTGCTACTTGGCGCTGCACTAATTCAACTGATAATTGCGCGGTCATGCAATGCTGCACCCAAACGAAATTTACGTCCTTTTTT
The DNA here is from genome assembly GCF_062004578.1 of Staurois parvus. NCBI lineage: Eukaryota > Metazoa > Chordata > Amphibia > Anura > Ranidae > Staurois > Staurois parvus. The sequence goes on from NW_028317943.1 coordinate 27,270,449, forward strand.
TCACACAAATAGAGCTTTCTTTTGGTGTAATTTGATCACCTGTGCGCTTTTTATTTTTCATGCTATAAACAAAAAAACGCCAAAAATTTTGAAGAAAAACAATATTTTTTATTTTCAGCTATAAAAAATATATAGTAAACTCAAAGTTGGTTATAAATTTAGGCCAAAATGTATTCTGCTACATGTTTTTGGTAAACAAAATCCCAATAAGTGCATATTGATTGCTTTGTGTGGAAGTTATAGCGTCTACAAACTATGGTATAAATACTGCAATTTACGCCATTTTTCTGCTATACAGCGCTGCGCTAGTTTAACGGACAATTGCGCGGTCATGAAATATGGTACATAAATGAAATTTACATCCTTTTTTCCCCACAAATTGAGCTTTCTTTCGGTGGTATTTGATCGCCTGTGCGGTTTTTATTTTTTGCGCTAAAAAAAAAAAAACGGCTGACAATTTTGAGGAAAAAAAAAACAATATTTTGAACTTTTTGCTATAAAACATGTCCAGTAAAAAAAAAATGCAAAAATTTAATTTAGTCATAAATTTCTGCCAAAATGCATTCTGCGACACATCTTTGCTAAAAAAAAACGTGTAAATTAATTGGTTTATGTGAAAGTTATAGCGTTTACAAATGGCGGGAAAGATACTGGGATTTTTAGGTTTTTTTTTATACTAATAATGGCGGCGATCAGCGAATTATGGCGGCCATCAGGGACTTATGGCAGCGACCAGCGGCTTATGGCGGGACTGCGGTGGACATTCTGACATTGGGGGGTACTGACTTGCGGTCACTGACATCCCCAAAAACACTAATACAGTGATCAGTGCAAAAAAAAAACTGACACTGTACTAATGGCAATGGGGAGGAAGGGGTGTGTACTGGGCGGGACAAGGCTGATCGAGAAAGTGAAACTATTCTTTCTCAATCAGCTCATCCTCAAGCTGACAGACAGCACAGCTACTGCAGCTGTGCTCTCTGTCACCGTTTACCGCTGATCGCCGGGACATAGCTGCTAACGAGCGGCTGTGACCCGGCAACTGACATCTGCGGCGGTGATCCACAGGACAAATAGGGCGGCAGCGCGCCTCGCGCGCGCCCCCTATTTGTTTACAAAACACACGTTTTAAAACGTGTTTTTGCCTGTGAGTGCCGCCCTGCCACCGTATATGTACAGTGGCTGGGCGGCATGCGGTTAACAATGAGATTCCTCTGATGCTTTGGAAGCTCTCTGCTGACCATGGCTTTTTCTGTAGGATGCGACAAAGAATATGTCAGGAAAGACCTACTAGAACAGCTGAACGTTATTTGGGGTTAATTAAAGGCACGTTAGATGATGGCAGGTGTGTACTGACTCCTATTTAACAGGGTTTTGCATGTGATTGTTCAATTCTGAACACAGCTACATCCCCAGTTATAAGAGGGTATGCACACTTATGCAACCACATTATTCTAGTTTTTTATGTTTACTATATTGCCAAAAGTATTGGGACACCCCTCCAAATCATTGGATTCAGGTGTTCCAATCACCCTCAAGGCCTAAGGTGTATAAAATCAAGCACATAGGCATACAGACTGCTTCTACAAACATTTGTGAAAGAATGAGTCGCTCTCAGGAGTTCAGTGAATTCAAGCGTGGTACCGTGATAGGTTGCCACTTGTGCAATAAGTATGTCCGTGAAATTTCCTTGTACTAAATATTCCACGGTCAACTGTTAGTGGTATTATAACAAAGTGGAAGCAACTGAGAACAATAGCAACTCAGCCATGAAGTGGTAGGTCATGTAAAATAACGGCGTCACAGCATGTTGAAGCGCAGTGCGCAGAAATGACCAACTGTCTGCAGAGTCAATAGCTAAAGACCTCCAAACATCGTGTGGCCTTCAGATTAGCACAACAGTGCGTAGAGAGCTTCATGGAATGGGTTTCCATGGCCGAGCAGTTGCATCCAAGCCTTACATTACCAAGTGCAATGCAAAGTGTTACATACAGTGGTGTAAAGCACGCCACCACTGGAGAGCAGTGGAGACTTGTTCTCTGGAGTCATGCTTCTCTGTCTGGCAATCCGATGGACGTATCTGGGTTTGGCAGTTGCCAGGAGAATGAAACTTGCCTGATTGCACTGAGCCAAGTGCAAAGTTTGGTGGAGGGGGATTTTGGTATGGAGTTGTTTTTCAGGCGTTGGGCTTGGCCCCTTAGTTTTAGTGAAGGGAACTCTTAAGGTGTCAGCATACCAAGACATTTTGGACAATTTCATACTCCCAACTTTGTGGCAACAGTTTGGAGATGGCCCCTTTCTGTTCCAACATGACTGCGCACCAGTGCACCAAGCAAGGTCTATAAAGACATGGGTGATAGAGTTTGGGGTGGAGGAACTTGACTGTGCCTGATCTCAAAAATGCACTTCTGAAAGAACGGTCAAACATTCCCATAGACACACTCCTAAACCTTGTGGACAGCCTTCCCAGAAGAGTTGAAGCTGTTATAGTTGCAAAGGGTGGGCCAACTCAGTGTTGAACCCTATGGACTAAGACTGGGATGCCATTAACATTCATGTGCGTGTAAAGGCAGGCGTCCCAATACTTTTGGCAATATAGTGTGTGTGTCTGTCTGTCTGTCTGTCTATTGCAAACTGGGGTAGCTCTGGAATGACCGCCTGCCAGTTTAGTGAAAGCAAAACAGTTCATTTATTTGGATCACGGACAGACAAAAAGACAGCTTACTTCAGCCAAAGTCTATTAAGAGTCCAAAACCTGGTATCAGAAGCCAAACCACAAGCTCAACATTAATCTTCGGTCCCATACAGGGGTTTGGCTCCTCCATATTAAGGGTGCCAGGCAGTCCACATTGGGGGGTCAGCAGCCTGTGTCTCAGCTTGTCTGAGAGCTCCCACTTGCCACACAGCTTGTGAGTCTCTCCCATTCACTTCCCTGACACACCTGCTGATTCCCCTCAGCTGCCATTTAAGTCTCCCTCACCTGGGCTTTAACCCCTTTGGGACCAAAGTCCTGGTAGTCAGCAGGACCCTAAGGGCTTGTTCACACTTGACTTTATATCTAACTCTTGCCAAACGCCCCTATAGCGTTTGACAGGCGTTTGGGAAGCATTTTTAACACTCCTCAAATACCCTATGCACGATTTTGAGGCATTTGATAGGCATTTGCCAAGCGTTAAAACTGCACCACAATTGCCTGTAATGAAGTTAAATGGTATTAACAATCCACAAACACCTCGCAACCACGTCGGAACCGCACTGCAAATGCCTGCCAGGCGTTTGAGGAGCAGAACCATAGACTTGAATCAGAGGCTTCAACTCCTCCTGACTTGACATGAGGCGCCAGTTTTGCCGCGATGCAATGCTAACGCTTCAGTGTGAACAGCACTGTGTGCTGCCATGAGCAGAATTTTCATAGGCGTTTGAGAAGCGTTAAAAACGCTTCCCAAACGCCTGTCTGAGGCTTGCTGGCAAAGCTAGTGTGAACTGAGCCTAATACAAATTTAACAATCTAGAGAGTACTGCAATGTTTCTGCAATTGCCCTCTTAACGAAACCACACCCCAAATATCAGGGAAAAGTATCTGCCATGCAGGACAACTTCACGGTGGCCTGTGCAGTATGTGTGTGTATATATATATATATATACACACACACCCCCAATGTTTAGCTTTGAGCTCAGCGCACACACTACAATCTGACTATATAATGGCATTTAGACCTACCATCAACTATGCGAAGCAAAGGCCTACCTGATTGGATAGTTTAGGTAAGTCCTCATATTATACTGTTTTGTTAAATCTAATGTGGGATAGTACAAATATCTTACAGTCTAAAGACATAGCTAGAAAGCTGTGAGCAAAGAACTGGTAAAATGCATGCAATTCCAAAGCAATGTATTGTTTATGTTAACAGTCAAATGTGGCTACAGATTTAATTATCAGAAAACATTTCACTTTCTCATGATAAAAATGCAATGTACGAATGTATTCTACTTATTTAAAAAAAATGTGCTCCTCTTCTAAGCATTATGTATGCAAAACACCACTCAGTAATATAGCTGGTGTGACAAAAGGGGTCTTTTTTGAAGATCTGTACACTGATTTGACTGACCTATTTACGACTGCATTTTCATGGCTTCCTTTATAAAAATCCATGTCAGGGATCCCTGAAAGAGTGCGACACATCTGGGCCAAGATTCTGCATGCAAGCACAGCTGCGTTACTACGGTTCAGCACATCACTTGTCACAGGAGCAAAATAGCATGTTTAATGTTGGACCATATTTAATCCTAGGGGCAAGAGATGCTATATGCAAGAGATAGTCTAAAACGGAGCTTCATTGCAGGACCATCAAGCAGTCAACATGTATACTTGTGCTCCTAAAAAGTTATTTTTAGGTGCTTGTAGCTACTTTCAGTATTGTCTTTGAATTCCCCAGAAAAGTATATTATTTTAAACTAGAAGTCAGTACTTCGCTTCTTACCCAACAGAGCTACTCTGTTTGCCCATCACAGTAATTAAGTGCCTCCCTGACCAAAAGTAAAACATGGGTGGCCCTGTTGATCGTTATACATTATGAACTGCTACTATTCAATACTCCCTTAGGATATTTAACATTTGTACTTGGATATTTTAAGCATTTTATGTTTGAAGCAAATGCAAAAATAGAAAAACTAAAGAGCTGTTTCATGTAACTGACCTAGGGCATTAATAAAACTCTCTTCTCTTCAAGAATCAATATTAAAACCAGATCAAATTCCAAGATTTATTTATTGAAATGTTCCCAGTCTCCTGCACCATGTCCATAGTCTCTGACCATCTCCTGACAATCCTATTATCAAGCTCCTAGTCGAAGGGCTGGTTCACACCATAGAAACGCAGTCCAGATGCGTTTCTGCATGCACGTTTTTGCGGCGTTTTTGGCACATTCCAATGCATTTTGATGAGTTCCGGTTCATTTTTCCCCCTCTCTTTCGTCAATAGGGACGTGTGTTCCAGTGCATTTTTGGTGCATTTTACTGCATTCCAGTACAGTTCAGTGCAGAAAAAAATGCAGCATGTTCGACTTGTTTTTCTGGAATTGAAACGCGCTGGGGTGAACTATGCCACTGCAAACCATGTAACCTATAATCTATGCGTTTTTGATGCAGGAAAAAAATGCACTGGACTGCATGTGGTGTGAATTGGCCCTTAGGTTTTTTTCACGCTGCTCTGTATGAAAAATACATATGCGTTTTTGCTGCATTTACCATGTTGTGTTAAATTTAACACAACACATTATGTTTTGATGCACTTTTGCCGCATTTGCACTGCGTTTTCCCCATATCACTTTCCTCTATTATAATGCGATTTTTATGCAATTTCCAGTGTGACTATTCATGTGACTTTGATGAGACTTCAATGCAAAGTTCTCAAGACCAGGTTCACAGAATTGAATGACAATGGAAATCAAATTATATTGCAACTAAAGTGCAATTTCAGCCCCATGGACTTCTGTTATCTCACAGAAATTGCATCAGCATAGATAAAAAGCATTCCTTTGCAACTTTTTTTTTTTAACCCTTACCTCTCCTCCCTGGTCTTCCTTGTTGCCTAAAGATTAGGGACACACTGAAGCGGTTTTGATCCTTTTTTTTAACCCTCTCCTCTCCCCCCTGGTCTTCCATCATCCATGGATTTTGATAAAGCAGCGATTTTGGAGCCTTCCTTCGATGGATCAACGCTTCCTTTGATCGAATAAAGGAAGGCTCCAAATTCACAGCTGTAACAAAATCCATGGATGAAGGATGACCAGGGAGCAAAGCTGAGGGTAAAAAAAAAAAAAAAACAACTTTAAATTTATCAAAGTCGCATAGGAATGCTGCTGATCTATGCAACTTCAGTGAGCTTACATAGAAGTCTGTAGGGGCTGAAATCGCATTGAAGTCCACCAGGAACCTTTTCCAGAATCGCACTGTGCTGAGTTAATTAGAAGGGCACCACTGAATATAATGTAATCTCCCTTTTTATGCGAGTCTGTGAACCCAGGCTTGAGAACTTCCCAAAGATGCGGTGCGTTTTTGGTGCTTTTTTTTTTATGCCGGAACAAACATGCACCAAAAATTCAACAAGCAGGATTTTTTAGCCACAACTGAAGCACAACGGACCAGTGTAAAAAGCTACACAGGATTTAAAGGGATGTAGCTTTATTCTGCTTTTTTTTTAACTGAAGAACGCACCAAAAATGGATCAGTGTGAAAGCAGTCTTAAACTGTATCTTTTTGTATGCCTGCTGTCTTGGACGACGAACATTCACTCAATTTTATGTGTGGCCCTTTGGTGATGTTGGGGGCTACATTTTAGGTCTCCTATATAAAGAAGATCATGCAAAGTCCAAGAACTTTTAACAATGAAAACCAGCGCAAACCCACATGATCAATTACATTACTCAGTGTAAAAAAACATTAATGTGCTAATAAAATTATATATAATAAATTATATATAAATTATGTTGATAAAAAAATATATCTATAAAATTATGAGTCCAGTGAAAAAACAAAGTGACAAAAAATCAGAAAAATCCCAAAAAGTATATATATATAAATAATTAAAGTCCCGTGACAAAATTAATCAAATTAATTTATAATATATTTTCCATATGATTCTTCCGTGTTACGGATCCCTTCACCATCCACCAGTGCAGAAATCAACATTAACCGCACTCACCAGATAATGGTGAGTCACACGCCTTTCAGGATTGTTAAGGGCTCCTGGACCCCCTTTACTTTCTCTGAGATCTCCAAGTGCTGTTTCCTCTCATGTCTAGGTACCTCTTCTGCTTACTCCTCTCACCGAATCCCCCAAAGGAAAATCAGGAAGAAGAAAAGACCATAGCGTGATACCGCAGTAACTTATCCTCAAATTAATCTCTCCAGACCACTCACATTCTTTTGCGGGATATAGCCCGCTTTTTATTCAAAACAACAGCGATTCTCTTCAAAATTGATCCACTTTTCATGTACACCGATTATATAAGGATTATATAAGGACCCCACAGTTTAGTGTGCAGCAGGATGGCAGACCTCAGCTACAGACTCTTCTCCTTAGACTAAGATGGCCCCTTGGAACGCACCGCTCGGCGTGCGCTCCACTCACCGGAAATGACGTCAGACGACGGACCAGGCAACCGGAAGTGCGTCAACGCACTTCCGGTTGCCTGGTCCGTCGTCTGACGTCATTTCCGGTGAGTGGAGCGCACGCCGAGCGGTGCGTTCCAAGGGGCCATCTTAGTCTAAGGAGAAGAGTCTGTAGCTGAGGTCTGCCATCCTGCTGCACACTAAACTGTGGGGTCCTTATATAATCCTTATATAATCGGTGTACATGAAAAGTGGATCAATTTTGAAGAGAATCGCTGTTGTTTTGAATAAAAAGCGGGCTATATCCCGCAAAAGAATGTGAGTGGTCTGGAGAGATTAATTTGAGGATAAGTTACTGCGGTATCACGCTATGGTCTTTTCTTCTTCCTGATTTTCCTTTGGGGGATTCGGTGAGAGGAGTAAGCAGAAGAGGTACCTAGACATGAGAGGAAACAGCACTTGGAGATCTCAGAGAAAGTAAAGGGGGTCCAGGAGCCCTTAACAATCCTGAAAGGCGTGTGACTCACCATTATCTGGTGAGTGCGGTTAATGTTGATTTCTGCACTGGTGGATGGTGAAGGGATCCGTAACACGGAAGAATCATATGGAAAATATATTATAAATTAATTTGATTAATTTTGTCACGGGACTTTAATTATTTATATATATATACTTTTTGGGATTTTTCTGATTTTTTGTCACTTTGTTTTTTCACTGGACTCATAATTTTATAGATATATTTTTTTATCAACATAATTTATATATAATTTATTATATATAATTTTATTAGCACATTAATGTTTTTTTACACTGAGTAATGTAATTGATCATGTGGGTTTGCGCTGGTTTTCATTGTTAAAAGTTTTTGGTCTTTTGTACCTGTGCACAGCAGCATCTCACGGGGTTTTATATGGTAAATAGGAAGTCCTGAGCGCTGAGGTTTTGTTTTTTTTACAAAGTCCAAGAACTGCACAAAATGAATTTGCTCACTAGGTTTTTGTAAAACAAATTAATAAAAAAAATGGAGCTGGCACAGTACTTGTAGGAGGTAAACGAAGTGTGCCAGTCATAAGAACAAGAACTGAGGTGTCTGATAAGATTAAACTGGAAAATGACCAACGGTGCTCCTTGATACCTTGTCAAGAAAATCCAGAGTAAAATAATGTGAAAATTACTGATGCAAACCTGGAATAATCCACTATTCAGTTTGTGTCAAACAAATTCCACACTATGGTCTATGATGCAGACAACTGGGAGCGTAGATCTCTTGTCTTTAACTATTTGACTGTGAACAATTAGAAAAAAAGTATTTGTGTACGGGCAGGCGGAGAAGTTTTTGAGATGATAATATAAGGCTTTATGCACACTAGTGGCTTTTTTTTTAAGCTGAAAAACCGCTGGATAAAAAAACGCTGGTAATAGCGGTTTTTAGTAGCGTTTTAGGAGCCTCTATAAGCATTTAGCATTTTATTAGCATTTTTGCAGTACATGTAGAAAAAAAAAGAGCTAGAAAAAAAGTTGCTAGGAGCAAATTAGTAGCATTTAGGAGCGTTCAGCGGTTATTTCTGCTGGAAAAACTCTCCTAAAAAAAAAAAAAAAAACCCAAAATATTTTCTGCTCCTAAACACTAAAGCTTGAAAAACTCTACTAGCCTAACATGGTGTATATGCACACACAGGATAACACTATTTAGCTTCTAGACGCAGAAAAAAAATGCTGATAACAGCTTCTAGGTGCTTAAAAAAATGTTAGTATGCTAATTGTGCTTACATGCAAAAAAAGATTGCTGCACCCAAAATTGTTTATATAATACATTATTATCCTACCTCTATCCATCTTTAACCTCTTCCCACCTAAGGGTAAAACAAATGTTAATCCTTAAGGACAATTTTGCAACTTTGACATGTGTTAGTAAAACCATACATATCATTGCGACTACTATGTGTATCCAGGTGGATTCTAGCTTGTTTTTTTCAGGACAAACTGGGCTTTCATTTGGTGGTAAATGGTAATGGATCTGATTTTTTTAAAATTATTTTTTATTTTATAATTATTAAAGGAAAACTGGCCCAACATTTTAAAAAATAAATATGGTCTCCCACTGCTGTCAATCACAGCCATTGAGCCAATGAGAAGAGAGGATGCAGGGCTAAGCCTTGGCTCTATGTGTGAATGGACACAAGGAGCAGTGGTTGCCCCCATAGCATTCTGCTTGCTGTGGGGGCACCCGACAGGATGTAGGGGCCAAGAGCGCCTGTGGGGGACCCGAGGAGAAGAGGATCTGGGCTGCTCTGTGCAAAACCACTGCACACAGCAGGTAAGTATAGACATGTTTGTTGTTTTTTCTTAAAAAAAAAAAATAAACTTTTAGAATCAATTTAATGTTGACCTGAACTAAAAAAAATAATAATAATGCTATGTTATATGAAATATCTAGAAATGGTAACTGTGCCAAAGCAGAAACATGAAGGAGGAATTTTGACTTATTCTACAGGATTTATATAGTGCCAACAGTTTACGCTTTCTTTGATGAGCGTGCTCCCTGGAAGGTGAGAGACTGGAAAACTCTTCCCCGGCCTGAAGACTGGCATCTGTTGTTATCACTAAAAACTTCCCTATTGTTAAGGCTGGGCAGTATATCCACAAAGTTAGAGAGTTCTTGCTTAACTGGACAGGAGCATAGGGAAAGTTGAGAGAAGGAGCATACTTGTTTCAGGATGATGAGATGTTGTGCTGGAGTGGCCTCAAATGGAATAGAGAATGGAAAAGCCTCGCAATAGGATAACATGAGACCTAATACACTCACTGTGGGACGTGTATTTGAACTAAAATTACCATGCACGAGTTCTGAGAAAAAGCATTATCTTCTCAAGTAGGGAATTTCATGGAGGGAATTTCAAAACTATTCAGGAAAGGAAAACCTTTGAACTAAGCATGATAGTTCTATTTGGCACAAAATATACTGGCCTAAATCTAGACCTGGGTTTTCTAAATCACCATCCAACAGTGTTACTACCCCCTCTGTAACGGTCTACTCCACCCCCCCCCCTTCAAAGTCTATAGATCTCTCCCTGTCTTATCACAATAACTATGCTAGTTTAATTACCATTGCTGTGTACATTTTCTTTACCCCAGAGATTGTCTCATTTTAACATTCTGCTAAAACTTTGTGCATTAGTACTGTAAGAAGGGGAAACACCCCAAAAGCTTGTCCTGAAAAAAATGTATAATAGTGCAAATAAAAAAAGTATCAGACAGTAATCAATTGTTTCTTCTTAAATAGGAAAACATTTGCTTGGGATTTGTCCAGGATCAGACCCAGGTATTTCAGGTAAAGAGAAGGCTGGAGAGCTGACTTTTGGAAACTGATCACTCAACCGAAAGCCTGGAGCATCTGAATTGTCCTGTAGATGTCTGCAGATAGCTGGAAGATAACTCCTTCAGGAAATGGCTATCCAGACAACCTGTGACCTGCATACCCCAAGTTCTTAAAAGGGTGCTAGGAACTCTTAATATTCTAGGAGCAGAGGAGAGGCCAAAAGGCAGTGTGAAAAACTTAAAATGATTGTCTGCCAGTGTATTGCAGAAAATACTGATGATGTGGTTAAATAAGAACGTGCAGATAGGCATCTTTGATGTGTATGGATGCCAGGTATTCCTCTCATATCAGAGAGGCAATAAGCAACCTTGCAGATTCCATTCAAACTTTTTGAATTTGAAGGTGCTTGTTATGGGATTTTAGGTCCAGAATAAGATAAATACCCCCACTGGGTTTCGGTACCAAGAACAGGTTTAAACAAAATCTTTTGATTTTGTGTCAGGGGTACTGGCACAACTACTCCCTGGGACAAGAAATGGTTCAGGGCATTCTGCAAATCTGACTGTGCTTGGGCAGATTTTGGTTGTACCCCTTTGAAACCATCAATTGAACCCAAAGGTCTGGTACACCTATGACCCAAAAAGGGACAAACTGTAACAGTATTCCTCTACTCCTAAGAGTCAATGCATATCTTAACTGGGAAAAGGACTTTGTGGGAGACTTGGTGGGCTTTTTGGGCCAAGTCTTAAGCTGAAAGGAAGGGCTGAACTTAGATTTTGAATGTAAAGCCTGTGTAGAGTGACTAGGTGCTCTTTATTTTGAAGAGGTATAGGCTTCTAGGAAGAGAGGGCATAAACGGGCAGATGGCTCACTCCTGATGGCATATTAAAACATCCTCCCACTTGTGTCACTTGTACAAGCCCTATGATGGCAGATCACAGAGCGGGCATGAGGTCAATGAAATTACCACAGCAATCATGGGGTGCAAGGCCAACCACATCAATAATGTTGCAGCCAGTTCGGTTTCCTCTCACCATGACTGGGAGTGGAATCTACAGCAATCAGCACTTTTTATTTAAACATTCAGTCACTATAACAGCCATGGTCAGATAAGCTGCATATTGTATGCCTGAGATGGAGCTAGAATTGGGTGAAGACTGGTATTAAAAATTGGGCCCTGCTCCAGTGCAGGCATGGTAAGTCTGAGATTGAGTGTTGTGCAGGCCTTCGACAAAATTATTGTTTGCCTCAGCTTTTCCTGAGGCTCCCTTTCACATCACACAGGGGAGATCCCCTGTGCGGTGCTGAGAGTAGGTTGCACAAACAAGGTAAGTGCATCTAGGAGAACCCAGTAATCCAGGAGAAAACTGTACTGCAGCAAAGTCCTCACGGTGAGAGGGCAAGGAAAAGTGCCTTAGTACCTTGCAAGAGGCTTTAGGGAGGCGTGGCATTAAAGTGTGACCGGTGGTGTGATGTAACACTGAGCTCTTGAGTGGTTGAATTTAGTGCCAAGTTCCCCATCTACCCATAAAATCAGTCATGACCTAGCTATATTTTATTTATAGATTTAAATGTGGAAGAAAATGCTGAACAGATCGAAATCATACATGACTATACTATCATATACAGTGGACGGACTAAAGGTTTTCCACCTCTTGGGTGACCTGCCTAGCTGAAGAATATCCTATTTAGTATCTCTGAAATGGCATTTGCAGAGTACACAATACGTGGGTTACCAGATCATGACATGGGGGATACTTGAAATCTTAATACACTTAGAAAACTGTATCCAGGGGAGTAGCAGCTGAATGATCATAAGAAAAGTGACATCCCATTAGTCACTCCTTAGACCTTCTCATTGGTCGGGTCATTTGTGTTCACACCCTTCTTAGGGAACAAAAAAGAGAGACTGTATCAGTAACAGGAGCTTTTTTACTATCAAATAAGGATCAGCCAAGATCTATGAGAGCCACTGATCCAACTTGCGCAACTTGACTGAACTCCGAACCAGGCCTTTAAGTATTTTCATTCTTAAAACCTTTTCGTTTTTCTATTGCATTAGTGTCTTTTTCCTTTGTAATGCTCTTTTTTTAGGCAAATATTTGATTTGCTCCGTGCTACCTCTTCTATTATTAAATATTCTGAAAGTGTTAATATTGTGTTTAATGCTCCAACGTAGAAATGATAGAATCCCTGTCTCTTTGAAGAGCGCTACTATACTGTAAATCTCTGGATATTCCTGTCTGTGATAACAGCTCCTGCTCTTCTCCCCTTTTCCTGTGACAGCGGGAGAGGACCTTCTCCTGCACTTGCGGTCAGAATTTAAAAACAGCCCGGGTGAGGGAAGCTCCGCCCACACAACTCTGTCATTTATTTTGTGAATGAACAAACTACATCTATCATCAGCCTTCGCATCCGATGGCTTGTAGCTGTCAGTGAACTGCGTGGGCACTGGTGACCATCCTGGTAGCTCATTGATTCTTCCTGCCATTCAGTAACTGTCTGCCCATACGAGATATGAGCAGACAGCTGTACTGAGTGTCTGCAGGAGCCTGGCCGATGCTTTACATGCTGCAGAGTAAAACAATAATAACTGTACTTTTTTTTTAACCTGCAAAAAGACATGCATGTATTATTTTTCTGTAAAAGGTGAACTTAGCCCTTAAGAGTAATAATTGTTATTGTGAACATTGATATTCCTGATAAATATCTGGAGGCAGAGTAAAGAGTTAACTGTCAAGTTAACGAAACCCAGTGATGATTGCGCTCAGTCTGCTGTTGCTTAAATTGTGGTCCTGAGAGCTGGAAAAATCTGTGTGCAGGGTGAGGATAGGAGTGTCATTGTGGGGTATTAGTGACACGCAGTGCTAGTTTAACCAGTCATTTGTCATAAGTTAGTGAAGATGGTCGGGGTCTGATTCTGCGCCCGTCACAATCCCCTTCATGCATTACATTTAGGAACAATATGAAAAGTATGATTGATTTGACAGCTACAGAGGAACCTTGCTTACCACTGGACTAGCTCAACTTGGCATTCAACAAATAGCTATTAATCTTCTCTATGGCTTGAGAAATCCATAGGTCATAAGTCATAAATCACAGAAAGAAAGCAAAAGAAAATTAACAGGAAACTGAAAGCGGTCCATGAAAACTCTTGGATCGCAAAAGCTATGGCAGGGTTTTTAATACATCTTTGTTGAAGGATTTTTTTACGACACTGTATTAAAACCGCAATATATTTTCTTGACAACAGAAGAATCTGAATTTTACACTTTCATTAGAGTTGCAAACCTTTTTTTTTTCCTTTTTTAAATTATTAGCTAAACTTAGATATATCTGGGGCAAGTTGGGGTTCCTTCTTACAGTGGACTGTATATTCAGGAAGAGATTCTCAAGTGGAGAAGTCCACAGTAATATTAGCCAGCCAACTGTAACAGTCTGGTGCCTCTGGAAGAAGACCAACATATCCACCAAGAACAAAAACTTTGCTTCTTCCAAACATTAATGCTGCAAATTCTCCTGCTGGGTCAAACATGGATTCTTCTCAAACCTAAACAAAATTATCCAAAGCGCACAAGGGGACAAAAAAATATCAAATCGTCCAACAGCTAACTTAAAACTCCAGTCCTTTAGAAGTATTCACAACAAAATCCAACAAATCCTTTAATTAGCACTCGCACTTTTTTTTAATAAAAGTGGGGAGGTATGCTAACAAATTGGAGCACCTAACTTACAACATAAAACACAGTGTAACCAACGTTCTCAAATAAGAAAAGAACGCATGGAAATAAATTTAGCCACATTAGATCACATTTTGCAATAGTAATATTAATAGAATGTAGGGTACCTGCCGTTAAGTATAACAGTTTTCCCCCACTGCAGCCATAGTCAAGTCCAGTGTCAGTATGTCAGAATAGGAAGGGAAGAATGGCTTCTTATCCCTTTAGACTCCTGTCTGTAGAGTTCCGGTGGATATTTCAGCATATTCAACCTTAGAGTGAGGCTTCCCTGCCTTTGGGCAGATCACCAGTAACCCAATTACTTTACAAATGGCTACGGAATTGGTGCTTTGGGTTCCTGGAGAACTGGGCTTGCTTCTCAGTTACAGCTCTATAGTAGGGGCAGACTGCACTTTAATGGGGAGGCTGCAGCTCTTTTGGTGGAAAGGATAGCCAAAAAGTTGGAGGGGCTTTTAAACTAGGTGGTGGAGGGGAAGGGATCAGAGAAAGCAATAGCCAGCAGTAAGCAAAGGTCAGAGGGGTGCTACCACCTTAATACCTAAACTATGGGGAAGTGGGTTGGCAAAACAAAAAATACAGCCACAGAACAACTAAGAAGGAAATAATATGCATCCATACAAGACTAAGAGCCATGTACACAAGTGGTAGGAGCCTAGCTAACAAATGATAAAACTGGAGCCAATAATACACTAGGAGGATTTCAACTTTGTGGGCATATCAGAGACTTGGTTTGACAGCTTACATGGCTGGCTGGCAACTATCCAGGGGTATTCCTCATATCGGAAGGACAGGGATAGCAGAAGAGGAAGAGGGTGTGACGGAACGCGGGCCCCGACCCCTGCCTTTCTCACCAAATCGTGACAAAGCACCAGCCAATCTCACACAGCGCTGTCACTTGCATAACAATGCCACTGTCAGCTGTACCCTGCACAAAGATTTTCCGGCTCGCGGGACCACAATCTAGGTGCCAGCAGCCCGAGAGCAATTGTCATTGGGTTATGGTAATTACGTAATTAAGCCTTCAAATTCCAAACTGTCACCAGATAGCTTTGGGACTAATCAACCCTTCACATTATTAGCAAGAACAAATGTGAACCATAAAAGACTGTAAAACACAGTGTCACCACAGACAAGTATATTCAGAGGATTATTATAAAGGTATAATCTTGAATTATTATTACTCTTCAAGAGACAGGAATTCTTTAGTTTGCATTAAAAGCCTTAAAGATAATTTTAACACTTTTCAAAATAGGGTTTATTAATGAAAAGTTAAAATGGTGCAATTAAAATATTTACAGAAAGGGATGTTACCAAGACATAAAGAGAACAATAAAGCAAAAGAGAAATAAAAGAAAGGAGTTAAGAAGACAGAATACTTGCAAAGCCCTTGATTTTAGTCCAATTGTCCAAGCAAAAAACATTGTCGTGGCTCTCTTGAGTGGTCCTCGGTTTATGTTAAATGAAAGCTCCATCTTAACAAGTCCTGTCAATCCCTTTTCTGTGATATCAAAGGGGTGTGGACCGAGAACAACTGACCAATCATCCGGTTTAGGGGATGGGTGCTAGGAGGTCACCAAATTTATGACCAAGTCCCAACTACAGTTTCATACTAATAATTTTCAGTATGTGCAGGTGGTATTCTAGCAACTGGCAGATTAATATTCAGAATTGTATTTCGAATCCAGGGATACCAAGCACAGCATACCTTGTCACCCAGGAGGCAGGAGACTGCTTTCTCCCCTTTCTTGTGTGCTAACATAGTTATGTATGACCTCGATTTGTTAGGTATGATATTCCCTATTCAAATATATACCGAATATTAATGGACCTTGTTGCTGTTGAATTGTATGTGGAATTGTTACGTTGAGAAAGGGACATTTTGCGGCACACTCTGCATTCCTAGAGGCTTAATGGCCTTACAGGTCATGTGTGATGGCTTGACTGAGTTATTATTGTTTTATGACAGGGCAGAGGAAATGGTATTTCATGGTTTGTGGAAAGTCATCCTGCCAAGACTAATTAGCTGTTTACAGATAAGAGTTTCTTTTGAAGTTCATTAAAAGTTTCAGCTACAAATTCCATAGATTGCAAAACAAAAAAAAACAAAACAAAACAAAAAAAAGGAGGGGGGGGGGGTTAGTAGGATCACTGCTCAAAAATAGAAGAACCTGCAAGTGCCATAGTGGAAAAAATTTCAAAATTCTACCCTAAAATGATCTTTTTTGGAACAAGACCATCTTGAACAAGGGGTAGGCACAGTTGATATATGTCATGGTAGTAGTTTTTTCCCATGTACAGTGCTCAGCATAAATGAGTACACCCTTTTTCAAAAATTAGATTTTAATCAATATCTCAATGAACACAAAAACTATGTCCCAAATTTTTACAAAACTGAGTTTTATAGAACATTTGTTTAGCTCATTACATGAAAGTAAGTTTAATAATATAACTTAGATTACAAAATCTTCAGTTTTACTAAAATTAGTTGATGCAAAACTAACACACCCACAACAAAAACTACTACATCTAGTATTTTGTATTACCTCCATGATATGCAAGGCCAGCACCAAGTCTTCTACGCATGGAATGAACAAATTGGCGACATATTGCAACATCTATCTTTCTCCATTCTTCAAGCACAACCTCTTTTAGAGCCTGGATGCCAGATGGAGAGTGATGCTCAACTTGTTTCTTCAGAATTCCCCATAGGTGTTAGATTGGGATCAGATCAGGAGACATAGTTGGCCACTGAATCATTTTCACCCTGTTCTCAATAATCAACAGTGGCCTTAGATGTGTGTTTTGGATTATTTTCACGTTAGAAAAGTACACAACCACCAAGGGCACAGAGTGAATTCATGATACCATCAATGAAATGCAGTTCCCCAATACCAGCAGCACCATGTTTTACAGTAGGCACCATGCATTTTTCTTTGTACTCCTCACCTTTGCTATGCCATACAGTTTTAAAGACATCAGTTTCAAAAACATTTATCTTGGTCTCATCACTCCAGAATACAGAGTCCCAGTAGCTGTCTTTTTTCAGCATGGGCCCTTGCAAATTCTAGGTGGACATTTTTGTGCATGGGCTTTAGGACGACACCCAGGCATGCCATTCCTCTACAGTGTACACCGTAGTATGTCATGGGAAACAATTACCCTAGTTTAGCTTTCTATTTTCTTTATCGAACTGCAGTGAACTTGCATGGCGATTTTCTTCAACCCTTCTCATCAGAAGATGCTCCTGTCAAGGTGTTAACTTGAGTGGACGGCCTGGATATATGTCTGTGAGTTGGTTGCAGTTACTTTGTTAAATTTTTGAATCACTTTTGCTACAGTATTCTGATTTATAAGTAAAGCTTTTGCCGATGATCATGTAGCCTTCACCTTCCTTGTGTAAAGAAATCATTTTCTCTTTCTCAGGCCTTGTGACATTTCTCTTCCATGTGGTGCCATTGCTGACAGCATGAAATGGGAAGGGGTTTTGTTTGTTAGGTAACAGCCTTTTATAATCAACTGTCTGCTGGACACCTGTTTAATGAATAATTAGACTCACCTGCAGTTGAATGCTTGTTAATCAGGATTTTGTCTAAAATGTAGCTTTGCTTCTAAGACTTTCATTGGGGTGTATTCATTTTTGCAACATAGTCTTGAATGGATTTGTTAGGAAAAATACTTTTTTCTGTGTAAAAATTAACAAATCTGGTTTGCAGTCAATGGCCTGCATTTGTGGGAGTATTTTGTAGTATAGTGTCCCATAGAAAATGTTGATTTTGATAGAAAAGTAAAGGTTTTCCGACAGATTGGTTGGGGTGTACTTATTTATGCTGAGCACTGTATAATATTAGGCAATTTAAAAAGTACCCAAATTATGGAAGCTATGCCCAAACATGGCAAGCTGAAGGCAAAGGACTGATTCCTTGTTATCTTCCCTACAGTTGATTTTTTTTTTCCCCTACATTGCTGACTTACTACACCCTTGTATAACTTTATGAAGGAAGCCTTCTTGGTGAGTCACAGGGCTTTGCTTCCTCCTGTCCCCACTCCCCAATGAATTGTAATCTGATGACTGGTTTGGGAAAATTCAAAAGCCGCTGGCGATGTGTAGAAATCATAGATATCAAGCAGTAACATCACTAAACATCACTCTAAACCTCACACGACTAGTGGTAAGAGGCATAATGCCTTAGATGACCTCATACTGCAGATATAAAGCTATGAGTCTAAAAAGGAAGAGCAAAGCTGTTTTTATGGGGATATCCAAAAAAGAAAGCTAATTTTTCAGAGTAGAGTACTTTTTATGCACAATTACCATTTCTAGATGTTCCATATAGGAATTTCTTCACTTTTTAAGAGCAGTTCTATTTTGGAATGGTTTAGTATTCAAGGCAGTTTTTTTCATTATATTTGCATCTCAGTGCTGCTGATTTCCTACAGCTTCTTTACTTCCACTACCTGTTGACATGCAGGTACTCCACTGTTGTCTGAAAAAGGCCCTTCCTGCCATGATTATCCATTATTATTTTTTGAAAGCTGAAAATGTAAAATTATGTAAACTCAAACCTTTGTTTTGGATAGCGTAGGGAAAGGTTAAAGCTCCTATTGAGTTGTTTTTTTTCTGTTTGTGTCATACTGCTGAAAATTTTCTTCACTTCCTGTTCTGGAAATGCGAAAGCAAATGAGAGGAAATCTCTTCTAAACTGAAGTATAACTAAGTTTACAGTGGTTCTAAAGGCAGGTTTTTTACTTTAATGCATTCTAGCCATTAAGGTAAAAACCTTCTGGGTATCCCCTCAGCCTCCCCTTATACTTACCTGAGCCCATCTCAAATCAGCAATGTACATGAGAGCAGCGACTCTCCTGAGTCTCTCCCTCCTCATTGGCTCACACATCAGTGCCAATGAGAAGAGAGCAGGGGGGCAGGAACAAGCTGTACTTTGTGTGTGAATGGACAATGTGTGGCTCGGGAGTGAGAGGGGAGGAGCCAGGACCACATGTGGGAGACTCAAAAAAAGAAGATTGAGGCTGCTCTATCCACTGCACAGAGAAGGTAAGTAGAACATGATTGTGGTTTAAAAAAAGTTTCAACCTTTAGAATCACTTTTTTTATTTTTTAGGTTTTTTTTTAGTTTCTGGTAGAGAGAGAAAAGAACACTTACCCCTTTTTGTGTTGCGGTCTGTGACCCCCTTTAGAGACATTTTCCTTATTTGATCTCTTTATCATTATCACAAATTTTGAGTTATCACCTGAACAGCAAGAGAGGGGAAATCTTCCAATGGGGCACTAGTTCTGCTTACCTTGGTGACAACCAGGGTCTCCCTCACTTTGGAGGGATTTCACTTCCTGTTCGGCTATGGACAGAAAGTTAAAGTAGAGCTATATGCAAAACTAATTTTTTTTCCATTTTGGATGGAGTGTTATAACCCTTGAAAGGTTTATTTTTGCCATCTTTGTCCCATTAGGGATATTTACCTTTACTTCTTGTCCCACAACCAAAAGAGGAAGTGATAGGAAATCCCTTCAAATTAAGGGAATTACTTGGGGCCCACCAGGTCACCAGAACTTGTGACCCCATTGGAAGATTTCCCCTCTGCCTTTTCTTGGGGCAACCCAGAAGGTGGGATTTTCTTTTACTTTCACTATCCATGATAATGGTAAACAGGACATATAGAGGGAGAATCTCCCTAATGGGGCTACAGACAGCAATACAAACTGACAGGTGTTCTAATCCCTCTTCAAACTAACCAAAACTAAAATAAGTTTTGCCTTTAATTATACTTTAACCACTTCCCATCCGGCTGATGTACATAAACGGCCGGACGGGAGCAGTGCAGGAGCGGGTGACAGTATGTTAAAAAACAAAAACATAAATATAAAAAAAATTAAAAAATGTACAGGAGGGGGGCAAAAGTGCCTGGACTTGAAGTGGTTAAGGGAAATCTTTCCAATGGGACACAGAAGACAAAAATAAGTTGACAGAGGTTAAAATCCCCACTTAATCGATCCAAAATCAAAAAAGGTTGTCACAGAACAGAAGGACTTTCCCTCATCTCTTCCTTTGATGACAATTTAAAATATCTAAAGTTCCTCTCCCTTGGTAATTTCCAAGATGGACACAGACCGCAACAAATGATCTAGCCCATCTCTTCTCTAGCAAAAAATAAAAGCCTTTGCATATACTCACATAATATTTTAGTAACAGGGTTTACATATAATTCCAACACTGCTTAAAGGCTGAATTTTCTTCCTTCTAAAGAAGCCTACACCAAAAGCATATGAAAGTTGTCATTTTTTACCTCTCTGTGAAAATAGTAGGTATCCTGGATAACCTGGTGGTCCACTGGCTACAATTCTACCAGAGTCTCTGACCTGGAAAATGTTATATATATTATCTCACAGAAGTGAGTACACCCCTCACATTTTAACAGTTTTTGTAAATATTTTATTATATCTTTTTATGTGACAACACTGAAGAAATTACACTTTGCTACAATGTAAAGTAGTTAGTGTACAGCTTGTATAACAGTGTAAATTTGCTGTCCCCTCAAAATAACTCAACACACAGCCATTCATGTCTAAACCGCTGGCAACAAAAGGGAGTACCACCCCTAAGTGAAAATGTTAGCCATTTACCCTCCCCTGTGTCATGTGACTCAGTGTTACAAGGTCTCAGGTGTGAATGGGGAGCAGGTGAGTTAAATTTGGTGTTATCACTCTCTCATACTGGTCACTGGAAGTTCAACATGGCACCTCATGGCAAAGAACTCTGAGGATCTGAAAAAAAGAATTGTTGCTCTACATAAAGATGGCCTAGGCCAGCAATGGGCAAACTACGGCCCGGCGGACCTTTTAATCCGGCCCGCGGAGCGTGATACAAAAAAAACCCAGCCAGGGCAGCGTGCTCAAATGCAATGATTGGCCAGTCTCGCTGCCACTCACATCCTGATAGCCAGTGATTGGCTGTCAGGATGTGTGTAGGCGGGGCAGCGTGACGAACGTGAGGGGAGCTAGGCTCCTCTCACAGTCTGCCCTGAAGACCGGAACGGCGCGGGAACACGGCGAGAAGAACACGCGGAGCAAAGGTAAGTAAATTGACACAGGGGGGACTTGGCTTACTACTTACTTACTACTACTATATGAGGGATGAATTAATATGGGGGATGAATTACTATGGGGGATTAATTACTATGCTTACTATGGGGGAATATTACTATACTTACTATGGATGGCATGGTAGTGGCTGGGCCGGCCAGCAGCTAGTCCGGCCCCCGGGTCCAATATATGAACCCATTGCGGCCCTCAAGTCAAAAAGTTTGCCCACCCCTGGCCTAGGCTATAAGAAGATTGCGGAGACCCTGAAACTGAGCTGCAGCACGGTGGCCAAGACCATACAGCGGTTTAACAAGACAGGTTCCATTCAGAACAGGCCTCACCATGGTCGACCAAAGAAGTCGAGTGCATGTGCTCAGCGTCATATCCAGAGGTTGTCTTTGGGAAATAGACGTATGAGTGATGCCAGCATTGCTACAGAGGTTTAAGAGGAGGGGGGGGGGGTCAGCCTGTCAGTGCTCAGTGCATATGCCCCACACTGCATCAAATTGGTCTGCATGGCTGTCATCCCAGAAGGAAGTCTCTTCTAAAGATGAAGCACAAGAAAGCCCGCAAACAGTTTGCTGAAGACAAGCAGACTAAGGACATGGATTAATGGAACCATGTCGTGTGGTCTGATGAGACTAAGATAAACTCATTTGGTTCAGATGGTGTCAAGTGTGTGGTGGCAACCAGGTAAGGAGTACAAAGACAAGTGTGTCTTGCCTACAGTCAAGCATGGTGGTGGGAGTGTCATGGTCTGGGGCTCCATGAGTGCTGCGGGGACTGGGGAGCTACAGTTCATTGAGGGAACCATGAATGCCAACATGTACTGTGACATACTGAAGCAGAGCATGATCCCCTCCCTTCGGAGACTGGGTCGCAGGGCAGTATTCCAACATAACGACCCCAAACATGCCTTGCTAAAGTAGCTGAGGGTAAAGGTGATGGACTGGCCAAGCATGTCTCCAGACCTAAACCCTATTGAGCAACTGTGAGGCATCCTCAAAACGGAAGGTGGAGGAGTGCAAGGTCTCTAACATCCACCAGCTCCATGATGTTGTCATGGAAGAGTGAAAGAGGACTCTAGTGGCAACCTGGGAAGCGCAGGTGAACTCCATGTCCAAGAGAGTTAAGGCAGTGCTGGAAAATAATGGTGGCCACACAAAATATTGAAACTTTTGAGCCCAATTTTAATATTTTCACTTAGGGGTGTACTCACTTTTGTTGCTAGCGGTTTAGACAGTAATGGTTGTGTGTTGAATTATTTTGAGGGCACAGTAAATTTACTCTGTTATACAAGCTGTACACTCATTACTTTACATTGTAGCAAAGTGTCATTTCTTCAGTGTTGTCACATGAAAAGATATAATAAAATATTAACAAAAATGTGAGGGGTGTACTTACTTCTGTGAGATAATATATATATTATAATTATATATATATATACATATACATATATATATATATATATATATATATATACATACACACACATATATATATATACGCATATACACACACACACACACACACACACACACACACACACACACACACACACACACACACACACAGTGGCTATAAAAAGTCTACACACCCCTGTTAAAATGTCAGGTTTCTGTGATGTAGAGAAATGAGACAAACATAATTTCAGAACTTTTTCCAACTTTTGTAACCTATAGACTGTACAACTCAGTTGAACAATAAACTGAAATCTTTTAGGACTAGGGAGGTAAAAATAAAAACTAAAATAATATGGTTGCATAAGTGTGCACACCCTTAAACTAATACTTTGTTGAAGCACCTTTTGATTTTATTACAGCACTCTGTCTTTTTGGGTATGAGTCTATCAGCATGGCACATCTTGACTTGGCACTATTTGCCCACTCTTCCTTGCAAAAACACTACAAATCTGTACGATTGCCAGTGTATCTCTTGTGCACAGTCCTCTTCAGATCACCCTGCAGATTTTTGATCGGAGTCAGGTCTGGCCTCTGGCTGGGCGATTCTAAAACTTTAATCTTCTTCTGGTGAAGCCATTCCTTTGTTGATTTGGATGTATGCTTTTGGTCATTGTCATGCTGAAAGATGAAGTTCCTCTTCATGTTCAGCTTTCTTGTAGAAGCCTGAAGGTTTTGTGACAATATTGACTGGTATTTGGAACTGTCCATAATTCTCTCTACCTTGACTAAGGCCCCAGATCCAGCTAAAGAAAAACGGTCCCAAAGCATGATGCTGCCACCACCATGCTTCACTATGGGTATGGTGTTCTTTTGGTGATGTGCAGTGTTGTTTTTGCACCAAACATATCTTTTGGAATTATGGCCAAAAAGTTCAACCTTGGTTTCATCAGACCAGAACGCATTTTCGCACGTGCTTTTGGGAGACTTCAGATGTGTTTTTGTCAAATTTAGCCAGGCTTGGATGTTTTTCTTCAAAGAAAAGGCTTCTGTCTTGCCACTCTACCCCATAGCCCAGACATATGAAGAATACGGGAGATTGTTGTCACATGTAACACACAGCCAATACTTGCCAGATATTCCTGCAGCTCCTTTAATGTTGCTGTAGGCCTCCAGGCATCTTCCCAGACCAGTTTTCTTGTTGTCTTTTCATCAATTTTGGAGGGACATACAGTTCTTGGTAATGTCACTGTTGCGCCATATTTTCTCCACTTGATGACGACTGTCTTTACTGTGTTCCCTGGTATATCTAATGCCTTGGAAATTCTTTTGTACTCTTCTCCTGATACCTTTTAACAATGAAATCCCTCTGATGCCTTGGAAGCTCTCTGTGGACGATGGCTTTTGCTGTAGAATGCAACTAAGAAAATGTCAGGAAAGACCTACTTGAACAGCTGAACGTTATTTGGGGTTAATCAGAGGTACTTTAAATGATGGCAGGTGTGTACTGACACCTATTTAACATGATTTTGAATGTGATTGCTTAATTCTGAGCACAGCTACTGTACATCCCCAGTTATAAAGAGGGTGTGCACACTTGTGCAACCACATTATTTTAGTTTATGTTTCCCCCCCCCCTAAAAGATTTCAGTTTGTCTTTCAATTGAGTTGTACAATTTCAAGGTCACATTAAAGGTGAAAAAAGTTCTGAAATAATCGTAGTAATTTTTTTTACATCACAGAAACCTGCCATTTTAACAGGGGTGTGTAGACTTTTCATATCCACACATTATATATATATATATATATATATATATATATATATATATATACACAGTTGCAAGAAAAAGTATGTGAACCCCTTGGGATTACGTGGAGTTTTGCATGAATTGGGCATAAAATGTGCTCTGAATGTCATCTAAGTCACAATAGTAGAACACAGTCTGATGAACATAATACTACACAAACATTAGATGTTACCATGGTTTAATTGCACATAACATGTAAACATTCACAGTGCAGGGAGGAAAACGTATGTGAGGCCCTAGCTTAATGACTTCTCCCAGAGCTATTTGGAGCCAGGAGTGAGCTAACCTTGACTCCAATCAGTGTGATATTGGATGTGTTGCTGACAGCTGTCCTGCCCTTAAAAAACACACACCTGTTTTGGGTTTACTGGTTTCAAGAAGCACTGTCTAATGTGAACCATGCCTCGCAGAAAAGAGCTCTCAGAAGACCTACGATCAAGAATTGTTGACTTGCATGAAGCTGGAAAGGGTTACAAAAGTATCTCCATAAGCCTTGATGTTCATGTGTCCACGGTAAGACAGACTGTCTACAAATGGAGAAAGTTTAGCACTGTTGCTTCTCTCCCTAGGCGTGGTCGTCCTGTAAAAATGACTGCAAGAGCATAGCGCAGAATGCTGCATGAGGTAAAGAAGAATCCCAGAGTGTCAGCTAAAGACTTAAAGAAATCTCTGGCACATGCTAACATTTTTGTTGACACATCTACAATAAGGAAAACATTAAACAAGAATAGAGTACATGGGAGGACACCACGGAGGAAGCCATTGCTGTCCAAAAAGAATATTGCAGCACGTTTGAAGTTTGCAAAAGAGCACCTGGATGTTCCACAGCACTACTGGCAAAATATACTGTGGACAGATGAAACCAAGATTGAGTTGTTTGGGAAGAACAGACAACACTATGTGTGGAGAAAAAAAAGGCACAGCACACCAACATAAAAACCTCATCCCCACTGTAAAACATGGTGGAGGGAGCATCATGGTTTGGGGCTGCTTTGCTGCCTCAGGGCTTGGACGGATTGTTGTCATTGATGGGAAAATGAATTCCAGAGTTTCTCAAGACATTTTGCAGGAAAACGTACGACCATCTGTCCGCCAACTGAAGCTCCACAGAGGATGGGTGATGCAACAGGACAATGACCCAAAGCATACAAGTAATTCAACAAAACAATGGCTGCAACAACACAGAATATGCCTTCTGGAGTGGCCCAGTCAGAGTCCTGACCTCAACCCGATTAAATGCTGTGGCATGACCTTAAGAGAGCAATTCACTCCAGACATCCCAAGAATATTGCTACACTGAAACAGTTTTGTGAAAAGGAGTGGTCCAAAATTACTCCAGATCGTTGTGCAGGTCTGATCTGTATCTACAGGAAACGTTTGGTTGAGGTTATTGCTGCCAAAGGAGGGTCAACCAGTTATTAAGTCCAAAGGTTCACATACTTTTTCCTCCCTGCACTGTGAATGTTTACATGTTATGTGCAATTAAACCATGGCAACATCTAATGTTTGTGTAGTATTATGTTCAGCAGACTGTGTTCTTCTATTGTTGTGACTTAGATGACGTTCAGAGCACATTTTATGCCCAATTCATGCAAAACTCCACGTAATCCCAAGGGGTTCACATACTTTTTCTTGCAACTGTGTGTGTGTGTATATATATATATATATATATATATATATATCTCACACACACTATACTATGCACACTATATTGGGGCACCCCTCCAAATCAATGGATTCAGGAGTTCCAATCACCTCCATGGCCTCAGGGGTATAAAATAAAGTACCTAGGCATGCAGACTTATTCAACAAACATTTGTGAAAGAATGGGTCATTCTCTGGAGCTCAGGGAATTGAAGCGTGGTACCATGATAGGTTGCTACCTGTGCAATAAGTCCATCTGTGAAATTTCCTTGCTACTAAATATTCCATAGTCAACTGTTAGTGGTATTATAAAAAAGTGGAAGCAAGACCTCCTAACTTCCTGTGGCCTTCAGATTAGCATAACAGTGCATAGAGAGCTTCATGGAATGGGTTTCCATGGCCCAGCAGATGAATCCAAGCCTTACATCACCAAGTGCAATGCAATGGTCAGAAGCAGTGGTATAAAGCATGCCGCCTATGAACTCTAGAGCAGTGGAGACGTGTTCTCTAGAGTGAGGAATCATGCTTCACTGTCTGGCATTCTGATAGATGTATCTGGGTTAGGCGGTTTCCAGGAGAACAGTACTTGCCTGATTGCTATGTGCCAAGCGTAAAGTTTGGTGGAGAGGGGATTATGGTGTGGGGTTGTTTTTCAGGAGTTGGGCTTGGCCCCTTAGTTCCAGTGAAGGGAACTCTTAAGACATCAGCATACCAAGACATTTTGGACAATTTCATAATCCTAACTTTGTGGGAATAGTTTGTGGATGGCCCCTTTCTGTTCCAACATGTCTGCGTACCAGTGCACAAAGCAAGGGCCATAAAGACATGAATGAGCGAGTCTGTGGTAGAGGAACATGACTGGCCTGCACAGAGTCCCGACCTCAACCCAATAGAATACCTTTGGGATGAATTAGAGCTGAGACTGTGACCCAGGCCCCCTCGTCCGACATCAGTGCCTGACTTCACAATCTTGCTTCTGGAAGAATGGTCAAACATTCCCATAGACACACCCCTAAACCTTGTGGACAGTGTTCTCAGAAGAGTTGAAGCTGCTATAGCTGCAAAGGGTGGGTCAACTCAATATTGAACCCTACGGACTAAGACTGGGATGCAAAGTTCATGCGTGTAAAGGCAGGCGTCCCAATACTTAAATACTTACTTTTGGTCCCTTAACAAGTGGGAGGCACATATGCAAACTGTTGTAATTCCTACACCGTTCACCTGATTTAAATGTAAATAAATTAAATTAAATTAAAGCTGACAGTCTGCAGTTAAAGCTCATCTTGTTCATTTCATTTCAAATTCATTGTGGTGGTGTATAGAGCCAAATATGTTAGAATTGTGTTGATGTCCCAATATTTATGGACCTGACTGTATATACACACATATACACACACACACACACACACACACACACACACACACACACACACACACACACACATTTATCAGGCAAATAATACTAAGTACTTTAGAAAAATGTATTCCTCCTTTTAAATCGCTTTAGGTAACCATTATCAATGCTAATGCAAAATTACAAACGCCATTCAAACTCTGAAGGGTTAAGCGAACAAGTAAAGCTTGGGACATTCTAGCCTTGTAAATGTCAATCTGGAATGATCAATTATGAACACAGACAGAAGCAAGACCCCATGACTGAAGACAAACAGAACATATAAAACATATAAAACATTGATATCTGGCATCATTTGAGTTTTTGAACATCAGCAAGCACTCTATTAAGTTAGATAACACTGCCCTCTATTGGCAATAAAGCTCTCCATATAACCACCACCTGTACTTTAGGCACATTGCACAAAGGGGGAGGGAAGAAAAAAAATCAGCACAGCAGTAAAATTAATCAATAGCTACTGCTAAATTAAAAATCATAACACTTGTAGCAAAATATTATTTTTGGTCAGTATTCATACCTTAAATCAAAAGGTATATACAGCACAAAAAAGATTAAATAAAACAAGTCAGAATTAAATGAATTAACCTCCACATTACCAAATTGTTTCACCTCCCTCACTACGATGACCTTTTGTAGGTTTCAGGGCTTTGACAATTACTTGGCCATGCAACACTAACCAAATTAATGTTTTTGTTTTTTTAGACTCTTTCATGATCATATTTAATAACCACTGGGAAAAAACAGTTTTCCTTACTTTGTTTCAAAATATAGCAAATACAGAGTACAAAACCCCCCTAAATGACCACTCAGAAAGGAAGACACAGCAAGGCGATCTGATTTCTTGCCACGATTATTTAGAAATGAAAAAACATGCCAGCATTGAAGGGATTAAAACATGGAGATTGGTAATGGCGCATTAGATCAGCCTTTTTCTACCAGGATGCCTTCTGGGTTTTTCAGGAGTGCCTTGGCAAAATGCCTAAACATTTTCCCCAAATTGCCTAAAAAATGTGTACAAGCCAGCAGGTGGATCAAGCCTGCTATTTTGTTACACAAAGCCACGTTTTAATTGTGCATCATTACAACCTTGGGCACCGTGCTGGCCAGCTGCCAGCATCCCAACAACCGCTGATGTCATTGGTTGGTAAGGAGGACATCAGGCACCTGCACAGCATCTGTGTTTGACAACCCACAAGCCCCCCCCCATCTGTCAGCACCAAGATCACATTAGCTGCGTGGGGGAGAGAAAATTAGAAAGAAGAAATGCTGGAATACTAGTCAGTACCAGTGTGTAAAAGCTTATTTGCTTTGAAAGAATATGTCACCTCTAATGTTGGGTGTCTTATGAGCGCAGATGCTGTTGTGATATGTAAAACTAATAATTTAGTTTGGGGTGCCTCATAGTTGTCCATAATTTTAAAGGGTGCCTTGACTGGATAAAGTTTGAGAAACACTGCACTAGATACATCAAAGGATGGTTTTTTTCTTTCAAAATTTATTAGGGTTATTCCATACAGAGCAAAATAAGCATACATATACAAGTGGTAAAAAACCCTCAGAGGGGTAACCATTTCATCAGAAGGATCACAAAGGCTAATAAATTGCAAGAAAACAGAAAGGTGCAGCACATATACAGTCATACAAGCAAGATTTACATACAATATGGAGTGCATCTAAGGATTGGGAGGTCCTACAATCCAGCCATGTATTCACCCAGAGTCATCCTGTGACATAGCTGAGGCAGTTGAAGGCTCCGCCAGCCACTTCATACCCTATCATATTTCTTAGGGTAGCCTCTGTTTATGTACAGTGGATATAAAAGTCTACACACCCCTGTTAAAATGTCAGGCTTCTGTGATGTCAAAAAACGAGACAAAGAAATAATTTCAAAACTTTTTCCACCTTTAATGTAACCTATAAACTGTACAACTCAGTTGAATAACAAACTGAAATATTTTAGGTAGAGGGAAGTAAAAATAAAAAACTAAAATAATATGGTTGCATAAGTGTGCACACCCTTACACTAATACTTTTTTTGAAGCATCTTTTGATTTCATTACAGCACTCAGCCTTTTTGGGTAGGAGTCTATCAGCATGGCACATCTTGACTTGGCTATATTTGCCCACTCTTCCTTGCAAAAACATTACAAATCTGTAAGATTTGAGGGATTCTCCTGTGCACAGCCCTTTTCAGATCACCTCACAGATTTTCAATCGGATTCGGTTCTGGGCTCTGGCTGGGCCATTCCAAAACTTTCATCTTCTTCTGGTGGAGCCATTCCTTTGTTGATTTGGATGTATGCTTTGGGTCGTTGTCATGCTGAAAGATGAAGTTCCTATTCATGTTCAGCTTTCCAGCAGAAGCCTGAAGGTTTTGTACCAATATTGACTGGTATTTGAAATTGTTCATAATTCCCTCTACCTTGACTAAGGCCCCAGTTCCAGTGGAAGAAAAACAGCCCCAAAGCATGATGCTGTCACCACCATGCTTCACTGTGGGTATGGTGTTCTTTTGGTGATGTGCAGTGCTGTTTTTGTGCCAAACATATCTTTTGGAATTATGGGCAAAAAGTTCAACCTTGGTTTCATCAGACCAGAACACATTTTCCCATATGCTTTTGGGAGACTTCAGATGTGTTTTTGCTAAATGTAGCCGGGCTTGGATGTTTTTCTTCGTAAGAAAAGGCTTCTGTCTTGCCACTCTACCCCATAGCCCAGACATATGAAGAATATGAGAGATTGTTGTCACATGTACCACACAGCCAGTACTTGCAAGATATTCCTGCAGCTCCTTCAATGTTGCTGTAGGCCTCCTGGCACCCTCCAAGACCAGTTTTCTTGTCGTCTTTTCATCAGTTTTGGAGGGATGTCCAGTTCTTGGTAATGTCACTGTTGCGCCATATTTTCTCTACTTGATGATGACTGTCTTCACTGTGTTCCATGGTATATCTAATGCCTTGGAAATTCTTTTGTACCCTTCTCCTGATACCTTTTAACTATGAGATCTCTCTGATGCTTTGGAAGCTCTCTGCGGACCATGGTTTTTGCTGTAAAACGTGACTAAAAGTGTCAGGAAAGACCTACTAGAACCGTTTAACTTTATTTGGGGCTAATCAGAGGCACTTTAGATGGCAGGTGTGTACTGACTATTTAACATGATTTTGAACGTGATTGCTTAATTCTGAACACAGCTACAGTACATCCCCAGTTGACAAAAAGTCTGTGCTGGACGATAGACTCCACAGAAGCTGGAACCACACATGGGATGCTTAGAAGATGTACGCCTTGCTGCCCTCAACAGACCAGGGGAATCCAAATGAACTGCATGCAAAGAAACAGAGAGCGTACAGGCCTTGTGCATTACCTTTAAAAATTAATTTATTGTATACAAAATGGTAATATAGTCACATATGATGTCAAAGGCACATCATATGAAGTACAGCAAGGTCCAATCACACTGGATGATATCTGTAATGGGATTTTTAGACCTTTGGCTCTGCAGAGGCAAGGCCTTGAAATGCGTCAGCCAATTGGAAGTCTAAAAATCCCATTACAGATATCATCCAGTGTGATTGGACCTTGCTGTACTTCAGATGATGTGCCTTTGACATTTTATCCTTTGTGACTATATTACTATTTTTTTACACAATAAATTAATTTTTAAAAGGTAATGCACAAGGCCTGTGCACCCTCTGTTTCTTTGCATACATCCCCTGTTATAAGAGGGAGTGCACACTTATGCAACTACATTTTAGTTTTTTTTTTTGTTTACTCCCCCCCCAAAAAAATTAGTTTTTCAGTTTATAAATACAGTAGGCTTTTAATCTGCTTTTTTTGGCTGGAAAAAACCCCCAGAAATAGTGGGTTTCTAGAGATTTTAAGCTGTAAAAGCGCTCGAACGCTCAAAAACGTGATAAAAATAAGCAAGCATGGAAAAACGTTAATGCTAAAAAACTCTGAAAAACTTGTGTTTTTACCTTGACTTTACACAGTTAACGCTACCAGCATTATTAATACGCCCAGTGTGCATGGAGCCTTAAGGTGGAAAAAGTTCTGAAATGATTTATCTTTGTCTCATTTATTTAAATCACAGAAACCTGACATTTTAACAGGGTGTGTGTAAACTTTTTATATCCACTGTATGTATCGTTATATAGTGGTAAAATGCTATTCGACAATTGTTTCCAGTATAATGCTATAGCCTTTCTAGCGCAGAAAAGAAGCAAGCTCATTAAAGTGCGTTCTGCGACAGTTGGAAACAAATTTCCCACCAGTTCCAGCAAGTAAACAATTACAGAGGATTGCAGTGAGGCAGATGTGACAAGATTAAATCAAAGCTATTACCACCTCCCAGAACCCTGCTATCACCGGAGAAGTCCAAAATATATGGCAGAAATCTCTCAGGGATGAACCACATCTCAAGCACTCCAGGGAACAAGATGAATTCATTTTTTGGAGCCTGTAAGGCATAAAATAAGCTCTATGTACAATTTTAAATTGTATGAGCCGATCCCATAAAGAAACCAAGGTTCAAAAACGGAAATCCCAGATATCATCCCAATCATCGCTGTCCAAGTCCAGTATATCTCTCAACCAGCAGGCCCGAAGCCCTTCCAAAAGAGGTAAAGAGACAGAACAAGATGAGAGCACAGTTGAGAGGTAGATTTCTGGTCACACTCTGTATGGAGCACATGTAAATCGTTTTGGACAACCATGAGTGAGGATTGGGGAAATTGAGAACGGAAGGCACGGGAGAGCTGCATATATTGGAATGTATACAGGGGTGTGGAAATTTTTGAAAAAACTACTTGCCCAGGGACTAATTCGGTGTCCCAATCTAGTTGTCCCTCATGACAATCTACTTGTCCAGAAATTTTTTTTTTAACCAAACCGTATTTAAATATGCTTTAAGCAATGTCTGCGGCCTTTAAAAACAAAAGGGGCTTTATGGTGACTTAAACGTTTAATATTCTTAACATGGCACTGTTTATCTCCTCCTCCCCTCCCTGCCTGTCTCCAACACCGCACCCGGGGACTAGCAGGGAGGAGAAAGACCTTGCAGTGTAATGAGCACTGCACTAATTGGGTGCTTGTCAGGAAAGGGGAGTGTCGGGCTTATCATTTATCCCTTTCACTGCCAGAGCCGTTTTTGCACAAATTTAAAAAATAATTTAAGGCCTGAAGATTACACAAAACTCCAAAACATGATATATTTTTGAAATCAGAGATCCTAGAGAATAAAATAGTGGTATTACCAATTTTTAATGTAACACCACATCACAAAGGTGACGTTATTTTTAGGGCACAAAAAGAAAGAAAGTATCCAATTTTTTTGTAAAATATAAAAGACGAGGTTACATCAAGTAAATAGATATCCAACATGTCAAACTTTAAATTTGCACGCACTTATGAATTGGCGCAAACTTCAGTACCCTATATTTTCTATAGGTGATGCTTTTAAAGCCTCTTATAGGTCATCAGTTTAGCGTTACAGAGGGGGTCTGGTGCTAGAATTACTGCTCTCATTCTGGCGTGAGCGGCGATATGTAACACGTGTATTGCAATCGTCGTTTTCATGCGTAGGTGCCCCAACGTGTGCTTTTAGGTTTGTACGTGCATACATATGTGGGGGTGGGGGAACTTGAAAAATTGGGGGGAGGGCGGTATATGCTTGGGTGTAACTGGTTTAAAAAAAAAAATTGACAACTTTTTTTTCTTATCAAATAGTTCCCTATGAGTTGATTTTTGGGAACAAGTTCTCTTTTTTGAGACATGCAGGGTCTAAAAGACCCTGCATGTCTCCCTTGTACTACACTGAATGTAA
Organism: Staurois parvus; assembly: GCF_062004578.1. Classification (NCBI taxonomy): domain Eukaryota; kingdom Metazoa; phylum Chordata; class Amphibia; order Anura; family Ranidae; genus Staurois; species Staurois parvus. Next base: position 27,303,804 of record NW_028317943.1, read on the forward strand.
TGCAGTGCACATCGCACTGCATTAACATTCTTTCCCAGCCTCAATGGCCAAGAATCTGTCAGGACAGAAGGGGAGGGGAGCAGATGTGTCCACTCTCCTCCCATATACCCGCCAACAGCCACCGAACTGGTCCCGGGCCTGCAGATGGGCAAGCGGAGCCCGGAACATACAGTGAGCAGGGGGGAAGCCTGGCACTGTGGGCTGTATGTAAGCAGCGCTGCCGCCCAAATGCTTCCACCTGACAAGGTGAGCCCTGCTGATTGCCTACAGCTGGGCTAAAGGGTAAAAAAAAAAAAGTACCTGCCCAGCATCCAGATATGAATTGAACATCCCTGGTACAACTGGCTGGGACATTATAATTTGAGAAGAGTTGGGATGGCAGGGGAGGGGTTCAATGCATGTTGGGAAGCAATCTAAGAAATAGTTTTGATATTGTACTTAGTCCAGGCTTGCGGGCAGGGTGGCATTAAGCTATAAAATAGCCATGCGGAGATGCAGCCAATTTGGGGTAATTCTCGCATTCCAGGCCTGCTCTCCAGGCACATAAGGTGGTGAGCACAGAGGGAATAAGTAAGAGGACAGGGTGCCTGAGGGCCTCTAAATACATTAAATTTAAGAGCTTCCAGGGAATTGACCACAGCAGCCTCTAGGAGTATAGGAGTCCAGGAGTATTGAAGAGTTGGATGTATGGATTTAGCCATCAAGCCACTGTTACCAATTGGGAGGCTTGAAAATATTTGTGGAAGTCGTGCAAGTCCTCCTTGTATGACAGGAGGTATAAAGGTGGACAGTTTATATCTAGGATTTTTGGAGGAAATAAGATGGTTAAGTCGCAAAAAGAAAGACTTGAGTATCCACTGCAGGGATTGTCTAAACAAGTAGGTAAATTTAGGGATCACTTTCAAAGCCATTGTTTCTAATTTTTAGGGACACTTTAATGACTGGCATAGTACCACTGGACTGGCATAAGGCCAATGTGGTGCCTATATTTAAAAGAGGTCAAAATCTTTACCAAGTAATTATAGACCTGTTAGTTTAACTTCTGTAGTTGAGAAGACACTGGAGAGTTTAATAAAAGACCACATAGAGGAGTTCTTGCTGGAAAAAAATATTTTAAGCAACAGACAGCATAGATTCATAAAAAGACAGAAGTTGTCAAACAAATCTGATTTCTTTTTACGAGGAGGTGAGCAAAACCTTGAACAGAGAGGTGGCGGTGAACGTGGTATACTTGAACTTTGCACAAATGTTTGATACAGTTCCCCACACACGGCTAATGTGTAAGGTAAAGTCTACAGTCAGCCGCCTTAGAACACCAGGGTAGCTGGGGGGGGGGGGGGGGCAGAAAAATCATGATCCCCAGCCATTTGCTGGGAATAAGGATTTTTAAGATACCTGCCTTCTGACAATCCCCTGTATTGTCCTCCTGGAGCAGCTGAAAGCTAGCATGTCCTCTTAGCCCTCCCACCAGTGTACAGCTGCTGCAGGAGGAAAATCCAGGGGATCGGTTCTAGTAAAAGCCTCCCCGCTGCCCCTCCCATCCTTGTTCCTCCTTTTTTTCTGCTGCCTGGCCCTTCCCTAAAGTGCTCACCTTTCAAAAGGGAAAGAAATTGTGAAGAATATTAAAAAATAAAAATGTAAAAATAAAAAATACTGACACCATGCACTGCCTTACTGACAGCAACCTGTGCCCTACTGACACCATCCACTGCCCTGCTGACTGACAACAACCTATGCCCTGACTGACACTGTCCATTTTTAAGGTAGGGCAAGTTTGTATTTTTACAGTGACATTTGTTTGATTATATTTTTCTATATTTTCCTTGCTGTTTAGTTTAGTTAATTTTGTTCTTTTCAATGGTGCTGAACCCCGGTGATCTTTGATCTCTTTCATGTTGTTCAGGTAGATCTCCACCTCTCAAAGGTTGCCTACCCCTGGTCTAAGGGACATAGGAGCATCCTACAAGTGTGGGTCACCTCTTTCACATTATTGTGAAGAACGATAACAATCAATTTGTGCTTCACACAGTAGATCAGCTTCGAGAGTCCATTTAACTTCCTAGATACTGCTCTGATCCCAGTCCCCTATTGTTTGAGGCTGCTGATGAAGCAGCAGGCCCCACTACATCCCTACCACCTCTGCCCCAACCCGACTGGTAAGCTCACTCCAGATCTGCTAGGGCACCCCCATCAAGATACTCATCATTTGGCAGGCCCCAATGGCCTTAGCCTGTACACTGCTGGTGGGTGAGTGGCCTATATCTTCAGTTTCCTCCCGCCGTCAAAGACTGGGGTCAGAGACCAGACTTTAGCTATGGGACTATGTTTCCTTACCCCTGAGGTGCTCTTCTACTGCTGTCTGGTGACCTTTCCCACTGTATCTTCCAGTGCAGGGAGACTAGTCCCCCATACCAGAAAGACTTTTAGCAAGCAGGTCCTGCCATTTTGTTTCTATGCACACATTGTTATACTACTGGCATCTTTACATTATGTGGTATATTAGGTTTAGATTTTAGGTGGCCCATCTACTCACGGATGAGTTCAAGGTCACACTGTAACCTCCTAAAATGTAGTCTCCATTCAAGCTCCTGTAAGGCCATCTGGTGTTCTCTGCAATGGGTACTGGCTGGGCAGGGTCCGTCTAACTCTTCACATACTGTGGATATGCACAGAGAAAGGTCCCAAACACCACATACCCTGGCAAAGCAGTTAGTAAAGAGGTGAAAGCAGCCACAGCCAGCCAACCCTTTGGATGAAGCTGGCTGAGGCTGCTTTCACCTCTTTACTAATGACAATGCCAGATGTTTGGGACCTTTCCCTATACAAATCCAAGGTCACACTGTACTGTTGTGGTTAATGCCTTGGCTCAGGTAAACCCCCGGCAGTGTCCCCCATCTACTGTTAACCATACTGTCGAATCAATTTTTTTTTTTTAGCCCGCTAGCTTCTACTACATAAAAAATTGGAGGGAGCCGCGGAGTAAGCCATTGTGACAAAGCTTGATGAGTGTCTCAAGTATTGGGAGAGGTGTTCCCATCACAGGGATTTGCCTGACTAAATGTAAGTGTATTTTACCTCCTATCAGTGTCCTGCAGCGTTGAGACAGACAGTGCAGATCTGTTGTCAAGTCTATGGGTATATTACAACTGCTATGATGTTTCATAGGTTACATTTTTTTTCTTTTTGCCATGCCGAGCAGGCTTGACCTCCATAAGGCGTTTCTTCTATCTTGGCCCATATCCTTGGATTGTGTGCCAGATGGGTGGGCGGTGTCTGGGCCATTCCTTCCACACCATGCCACCAAGCAACTCTGTAATCCCAACCAAGTTGCATATGTGACTATGAGTTTCCCCTGGTCTTTTCCCTGCTCTTTCTACCCCGCTTTCCCCATCCTCTATCTGTGCATCTTTCCCTTTTTCATTCTCCCCCCCCCCCCCCTCATTCAAGTCCAGATCTACCTTGACCTAGCTCTAGCGGGTCAAGGATCTTTGGAGAATGTGCTCTCAAATTGTGTTTATTCAGGAAATGCATTTTCAGGCTCTAAAACCCAATATCTTTCCACTTTCCATCATTCAACTGTATATCACTGTTGCTTGGCTGACTAAGCCAAGAGGGTTCAGCAAGCTTATTTCAAGGATGGCACAGCGGTCTCTATCCAAGTCTGTGACTGATGACTTTGGGGGGGTTTCTTTTTCTTAAGGGTAGCATTTCAGGTCACAAGTTACTCTCGCTAACATATAAGCTCCTAATACTGGTCAACTTGACTTCCTGAAAGACAGAAGTACTCTGGATAGTCAAGGGAAATTTCAATGTAGTCCTGGACCATTGGTAGACATTTCCAGGGGTGCTTCCCACTTATCCTATGAACCGTATGTAGACTCAGAAAACAACTTCTGTCACTTCAATTGGTGGATGTTTGGTGAATTCTTCACAATGACGTATGGGATGATTTATACTCGCGCCTGGACTATTTCCTAGTACACCAATCGGTGTTATCTTAGGGAGTTTTGGCCTTCTCCCCTTCACCCCCCCTATTTCCCTCCTTCTTTCTTCTCTCCCTTTCCCCTCCCTTATTTCTTCTGGCTTGTTTGTTATTTTTTTCTTATAACATGGCCCACCTTAGTTGACCATTTAGACAGGGCGGCCTACATGTTTGAACTATACTTAAAAAACCTGGTTTTCCCACTCAGCCAAGCCCTAAGAGATTTGTACAAATTTGGTGGAGCTTTTTCTTCTATATGGTTGTTTATTACTTTTTGTTAAACGTGGAAATTGGTTGATACTGAAATTGCATTTCCATGTTGGCTATAGATTGTGAAGGCATATTGACTGACTGATGATAGAAATCCAGGGATGCCAATATTTTTGGCTATGACTTTACGTCAGATAATGCACCACTTTGCTCAGAAAATTGTTGCAATTACAAATGTTTAGACATTTTCATGTTTATTTCTTTTATTGGTATTGGTAGGACACAAAAAAAGTGGAGAAACAAAAAGAAAAATCTGACATTCCACGCAAAACCCCAAAAATGGACTGGACAAAAATATTGGCACCCTCAATTTATTTACTATATAATATTATTTATTTATATTTGGCAGCACACCCCTTCGAAAAAAATAACTGAAATCAATCGCTTCCTTTAACCATCAATGAGTTTGTTACACTTCTCTACTGGAATTTTGGACCACTCTCCTTTTGTCAACTGCTCCTGGTCTCTTAGATTGATTGGAAGGGTTCCTTTTCCCAACTGCTGTTTTGAGATCTCTCCACAGGTGCTCTATGGGATTGAGATTTGGACTCATTGTTGGCCAGTTCAGTACTCTCCAGCATTTTTAAACCATTTTTGGGTGCTTTTTGACATGTGCTTTGGGTGATTGTCCTGCTGTAGTACCCATGACCTCTGATGGAGACCCAACTTTCCGACACTGGGCCCTACATTGCACCTCAGAATTCTTTCATAGTCTTCAAATTTGAGAATACCATGGACACTGTCAAGACATCCAGTGCATGAAGCAACAAAGCAATCCCAAAACATTAGCGAACCTCAACCATGCTTGACTGTGGGGACTGTAAAGGCCTCACTGCTTTTTCTGAAAACGGTAGAATGATGGGCTTTACCAAAAAGCTGTAATTTAGTTTCATCTGTCCCCAGCACATTCTCACAAAAAGATTTTGGCTTCCTTAGGTAAGTTTTGGCAAACTCCAGTCTGGCTTTTTTATGTTTCTGTGTCAGCAGTGGGGTCCTCCTGGGTCTTCTACCATAGCGTCCCTTTTCATTCATATGGTGACGTATAGTATGAGCTGACACAGTTGAACCCTGAAGGTCAGCATGAATTTTTCTGGACGTTGATTGAGGTTCTTTTTCCACCACTCAAACAATCTTTCCTTGCAATCTTTGATCAAGTTTTTCTCTTTCGTCCAAGTCCAGGGAGACTAGCTACAGTGTTAAGGGCTGTAAACGTTGACAACGTTGCGCACAGTGGACACAGGAACATTAAGATCTGTTAATTGAAACAGGTGAGTTTAATTACAAATTACAGGAGCATCAAAAACTTGGAATGCATTTATTTCTTTCAATTTTGAGAAGGTGCCAATAATTTTATCCAGTCCATTTTTGGGGTTTTAGGTGGAATGTGTCAGATTTGGCTTTTTGTTTCTCCACTTTTTTGTATCATACCAATACAAAACAAAAGAAATAAACATAAGAATGCCTAAACATTTGTAATTGCAGCAGTTTTCTGGGCGAAGTGTTGTATTATCTGACAAATGCAGGGGTGCCAAAATTTTTGGCCATGACTGTATGCACTGTACTTGCTGTTCCATTCACTTTGGCTGCTGAATTCTTCCCCATCACTTTTCTGCTCCTTACCACAGCATCTGGAAATACATCCCGTCTTGCTTCTCACGTTACATGCTCATCGCCCTAGCAATCTCTGCTGCCACATTTAAATCTCCTTATCCACAAGCTCTGCTCTCCATGTGCCTATGCACCATACCCATCCCAAATGCTTGGCCAGGTTTTTCTTCTGCATTATTTATTAAATCCTGGTTGGCTGGTTTTATGCCACCACTAACTGTAAGGAACACGTTGGCACCTTTCTACCTGTACAGTGCAGGTATACACTTCTGTCTGTGATCAAATAGAAAGAGAAAGCAGTGTCCAAGAATAGATATGCTGTACAATAAATAATGGACATGAACCAGGAAGTGATGTTAGGGCCCGTTCACACTATAGCAGAGAGCTGCGTTTCTCTTCATAAGAAATAACAGCTCTATGCAATGGCATAGAACAGAATGCTTTTCTGTGTCTCCAATTCACACTTACCCACACCAGCGGGGCAGAGCAGTACAGAAATCTGATTTTGCACCACTCTGTAGGGCTCTTTGTGACCCTGCATTTTTATGTGCGGTTGCTTAGCTCAGCTGATTGGCCGCACATACAAATAAATGGAAAGTCACTTTGTGAATAATTACATTCAGCATAAATCATAGGAAAATGAGGTACGAGAGCAGTGCAAGAACAATAAACTTTTAAGAGCCAACTTTTATAAACTGCGTTCCATACTGCAAGATATCAAATAGGATCAAATTGAACACCAAGGAAAAACGGGAGTACTTTAAGAACATACTAAATAAAAAGGTATTATCCAATATATTCCAATGGGAAACAAATATAAAAGAGCAAAGGCAACTGTACTAAATGCATTCTTCTTCTCAGTTTTTACAAAGGAGAAGGAGGGGTATAATAATCAAGACGGTATCGTAAGTAACGCATCACAGAATCTACCCTTGTGGCTAAGAAAATCTAGCGCCCAAAAAAGACAAATAAATCAGCAGGACAAGATGGCTTACACCTGAGAGTACTCAAAGAACTTTTAGCCAGACAGTATTTCTGAATTTTCACGGACAGCTTGTGGACAGGAATGGTACCATCAGATTGGTGAAAAGCCAACTTGGTACCAATATTAAAAAAAGGAGGACAGAGAAATATTCCTGGAAACTACAGGCCAGTAAGTTTAACATCAATACTATGTAAACTATTGGAGGGACTATATCCAAATATTTTCTGATGAAAACAGTATAATTAGTAGCAATCAGCACGGATTTATGAAAACTAGTTACAGGACCGTGTCCAAAGGGAGGTGATAAATGGCACGTACTCGTAATGGTCTGGAATGGTAAGTGTGGTACCCCAAGGCTCTGTCCTCAGATCAACAATGTTTAATTTATTCATTAATGACATATGGGTTGTTATAAACAGCTCAATCTCAGTGTTTGCTGATAATACAAACTAAGCAGGCCAATAACTTCACAGCAGGATGTAGAAACTTTACAAGAAGACCTCAATAAAATAAAGAAATGGGCAACTGCTGTATATGGCAAATGAAGCCTAATGATGAAAAGTGTAAAGTAATGCACTTTGGGGCTAAAAATATAAACACAAGTTACTTGCTAGGAAGAGCATCTTTAGGAGAATCCAGAATGGAGAAAGATCTGGGGGTTCTAACAGATCACAGGCTTGGCAATGGCATACAATGCCAAGCTGCAGCAAGCAGAATATTAGCATGCATTAAAAGGGTATTTACTCAGGAGATAAAACCAAAATCCTGCCACTTTATAAAACTGTGGTTTGGCCACATATGGAGTATATTGTCCAGTTCTGTCCTCCAGTCATCAGGAAGGATGTGCTGGAACTGGTGAGAGGCCAGAGAAGGGCAGCAAAGCTAATAAGGACCTCAGTTAGGAGGAACGACTAAAATCATTAAACTTATTCTCCCTGAAGAAGCGATGCTTGAGAGGAGACATGATCGCAATATACAAATACCTAAATGATGATTCTAGTATAGGGAATAAACTATTACGTTTCAGAGAGCCTATGAAGACACAGGGCCACTCAGTGAAATTGGAAGAGAAGCTGTTTAACCTTTAGCTGCATGAGAGGTTCTTTTCTGTCACAGCAGTAGGGAAGCGGAACTACCTTCCACAATCGATGGTATCAGCAGAAAATATTGATAGTTTCAAAAAACGTTTAGATGGGCATCTTAGTGAACATAGTAAACAGGGATATAGGAAAAGGTTTTGACACGAGGGCACACACCCACATAAGTTAAACTGGATGAACTGGTGTCTTTATTCAACCTTACCAACTCTGGGTTCATCAATTATGGTTAAAGCATTGTCTATGAACTATTTTTGGTATCAGTTTTTAGCCATTTTAGAGCACACACAATTTTAAAGCAATATTAAACCCAACACCAAAAATGCTTTATATTGGAGCTTACCTATCATTAGATCTGCATCAGTTCTCTATTCCTTAGCTTTCTTCCCCTCTTTTTTACCTGGTGATCTGGCCAGCAACACATATGCGGTATTAGTGAGACACAACTCTGGAGGAATGAGCCAAGACACAGCAGACAGCAGCATTCTCAGTCTGATAGATTTTGCTGACAGCTTGAGCTTCTTAAACACAGCAGACTCACAGGCTGAATCACCAAATGAAAACAAAAGAAAGAAAGCCAAAAAAAAGAGAAATGCAGCTATCACATCTACAAATTAGTAAGCTGCAATATAATAAATGTTTAAATATTGCTTTAAGGCTTGACATGTTTGGTGTTTAATTATTTAATACAACCCTATCTTTTATACTGCAGCAAAAATTGTGCATCATATTGTGTGCGCACGTGTGCATTTAAATTCATTTTAGCGTATTTTTTCCTGAAAGTATGCAAACGATAAACAGTTGTGGAAAGATTATGCAACATAAAAACCTACAACGGCCACCATTTTATTCCACAGGGTCTTCACGTTCTAATACACTGTATAGAATTGTTTGTGGGTTTAAAGCAATTTGTTAGCAAAAAATGAAGATTTTAATATGTAAGCAAGAAATTAAATTGCCTTGGTAGAAAAGTGGTTAATTTCCCAAGAAATAAATTTCCCCTGCACTAAATATGTACCTAAAGATTACTAAGCAGCTACCACCTAGATCCTATACCTATAGGTGAAAAAATAAAAACAAAATTATAAAATGGTGTAGCGCTACATATATGTTCTATAATAATAAATATAAAATAGTGACATAATCCTTAAAGATTCTATATTAAACGTAAAAAATAGTGAACATATGTGAATCCACACAAAAAGGTCCTAGGCTTGGACCTAATAAGTTACCTATAAGATATAAGTGATAAATACACGCAAAAAATAAACCCAATTCCTAATGCGGGATAAAAACCAATTGTGTCCACAGTGACCCCCAAAATTGGGATACAAGTACAACAACGAAATATATAGTGCTGTAAAATGTATACAACAATCTGTGTATACTGTGAATCCCAAATGTGGGATATAATACAATTCAGTGACAAAGTGCTCAAACAATAAACATATGATAAATAGACAAACACATTCAATAGATCAATATGTGAAAAAAAATTAAATAAATTGATATTAAAAAAACACAATCCAGGTGCTTCACTGCTCCAGGGCATGCAATATGTGCAGTGTGTGTGCACAGCACATCGATAAAATATCCCTCACTGGCTGCAATGGCCTCTAACCTCAAGCCGGCGATCCCAAAGGGCCAATGCGCCTTTTGGATCACCCCTGCATCCTTCCTGAAGGTGCACTCCTTATTGCCCGATCTCCTGGGACTTTAACCACACTGGCACAATAAAGCAACACAGGTTTCACTTCCACTGGATAGGTAGGTAGGTAGGAACCCTCACAAACACCAACTTACTTTCATGTAGCTCATGAAACAAGAGAAAACATTCTCCATCTTGCAAAAACGCTTTTATTCCGTGTAAATAGCTTAAAGTATGCCAAAAACACACTCACATTTAGATGGTAGAATACAAGCCTTAACACCACATGTAATGGGTGCACTGCATGAATCAAAGGTGTACCAAGATGGTGTTCTGCCAGATGTACGTCACCACGTTGTCAACGTGTTGCGTCACGTACACACGTGACTTCCTTAGGACTACGTGATTGTCGAACAGTACTCCATTTTATAGGCAAATTCACTGTCAAATCAGCCCGCGGGTTGGGACAACCGCAGCCATTTTTATGTAGTCCGGAACAGTAACCAAGCAACTTTACCGTTGGACTTATATTCAGACAGCACGAATAAATACTATTGCATGAAAACCTATGTAACCGGAAAAAACCTAAACCCTGGCATAAGTATATATGAAATGGGGCAACTTGAATCTAATTACCTCACTATATAAAACGAGCATATAAGTGTTTTATACACTATGTAAACCCAAACACTTTGACCAAAGCCAGATAAAAAATATATAAATATACCCAATATCTATAAAAAACGGGCACATTAATAAAAAGGGGCACATTAATAAAATCTCTAGACCCAATTAACAATCAGTAAAAATAAAACAGTAAAATTAAACTCTATATATATATATATATATATATATATATATATATATATATATATATTTAAATTTAATATATAATATAAAATATAAATATATAAATTTACTTTAAATAGGTGGGCCAATATAAATGTGTATAAGATAAACACATACAGATACAGATCTAAAATGGGACAATAAATTATTTATTATATAAAAAATGTATAGTACCATAAAAAATTATGAAATAGAAAATATAAAAATACAAATAAAAAACAATAATAAAAATAAATAAATGTGGAAAAAATATGGGAAAATAAATTCATATAAATAAATGGGGTCAACCTGATTAAAAATTATTTCATGCAATTATACTCATCAGATGTTTACAAGTGCAAATCACAAAAATTCTAAACCCCTATATCCAATACCTAAAAGTACGTTCCAATAAATAATCAGCCAGATAAATATCAAATATTAACAGTCTCAGACATACTATACCCCCCAATGTCTATTAACTTCTCCATCTACACCTCCTCCCTGGGCAAACTCATACACTCCCACGGCTTCAACTATCACCTCTATGCTGACGACACTCAAATTTACCTCTCCACCCATCTCCTCACCCCCACTATCTCCGCCCGCATCACTCACCTCCTAAACGACATCTCAGACTGGATGTCGCTACATTTCCTCAAGCTTAACCTCTCCAAAACCGAGCTCCTCATCTTTCCCCCCCCCCCCATCCTATCCATCATCACCAACACCACTATCATTCCCGCCCCGCAAGCCAAAGTCCTTGGCGTCGTTCTTGACTCGAACCTCTCCTTCCAACCTCATGTCAAATCACTTACAAACACATGCAGGCTCCATCTCCGCAACATTGCCAAGATACGTACCTTCCTTACCCCAGACACCACTAAACTACTCGTACACTCCCTGATTATCTCACGCCTTGACTACTGCAACTCCCTCCTCACCGGCCTACCCCAGTGCAAGCTCTCCCTGCTTCAGACCATCCTGAACTCAGCGGCTAGACTCATCCACCTCACCAACCGCTCCACCTCTGCCACCCCCCTCTGCCTCTCCCTCCACTGGCTCCCGATTGCCCAACGCATCAAATTTAAACTTCTAACCCTGACCTACAAAGCCGTGCACAACACTGTCCCTGACTACCTCAACAACCTGATCCCCAAGTACCGCCCTACCCGTACCCTTCGCTCCTCACAGGACCTCCTTCTATCTTGCTCCCTGGTCTCCTCCTCCCATGCACGACTGCAAGACTTCTCCAGGTCCTCCCCCATCCTCTGGAACTCACTGCCCCAATCCATCAGACTGTCGCCATCTCTCCTCACATTCAGGCGCTCCCTCAAAACCCATCTCTTCAGGGAAGCCTACCCCACCCTCACCTAACGGCCATTCTCCCTCATTCCTCCCACCACTTCATTCCCCTCAGCCACTTCCTACTGTACCACTACCCCCTCCCTCCTAGATTGTAAGCTCGAAAGAGTAGGGCCCTCTTACCCCTCGTACGTTGTTTGTTATTGTTGTACTGTGCCATGTATTGTCCCCCCTATATTGTATAGCGCTGAGCAAACCCTTTGGCGCTATATAAACTCGATGTAATAACTAAAAATTAAAATTAAAAAAGCAATAGGATACACTAATGACCAAACCAAGTGAGTATTAAATAGTTACTATCACACCTAAGATGTACATAAAAGCAGTTATGCAGGCTAACTCGACTGAGTATATGTAAAATAGATTAAAAATCATTAATAAAAGATCGAATTCTATATTGAGTCCTCTTGGCATCTGTGTCTCCATAATGAAAATCCATTTCGATTCGGCTTGACTCAATGAATTAATTTTATGACTCCCTCTCCAATGCTTTTTAAATCTCCCAACACCCCAAAATTTTAGGCTAGAGGGATCCTTATTATGGCATACTGAGAAATATTTGGACACGCTAAGTTTAGGGAAGCCCTTTCGAATATTTTGTGCACACACACTGCACATATTGCATGCCCTGGAGCAGTGAAGCACCTTGATTGTGTTTTTTCACATTTATTGGACTTTTAATATCAATTTATTTATTTTTTCACATATTGATCTATTGAATGGGTTTGTCTATTTATCATGTTTATTGTTTGAGCACTTTGTCACTGAGTTCTATTTATCACTGATACCTTATAGGTCACTTATTGGTCCAAGGCTAGGACCTTTTGTGTGGATTCACATATGTTCACTATTTTTTACGTTTAATATAGAATCTTTAAGGATTATATCACTATTTCATATTATTTATCATATAACATATATGTAGCGCTACACCATTTTAGAATTGTTAATTTCCTAAGAAAACATATGATCATTAAGGGATGAACGATGAATAAACTAAAACTCAAACCGTACCCCAAAAGCTTTATACTTTGGGGTTGATCTACTAAAACTGAAGAGTGCAAAATCTGGCGCCGCTCTGCAAAGAAACCAATTTGCTTCCATTTTTTTTTGCCAAAGATTAATTAAAGAAACTGAAGTTAGAAGCTGATCAGTTACCATACACAGCTTAACCAGATATTGCACTTTACAGTTTTAGTAAATCAACCCCTATATGTTCCAAATGAACAGAAAATTTAGTCAGGCACAGTTGATACCCATTAACTATTTGACCTCACACACTGTATTCTCAGATGGGGGACAGGTGCTAAGTCAGGTAGCAGATGTGTTAGGGTTCTTTCACAGTACACAGTAAGTTAGGGTACTTTCACAGTGTGAGACTGACCACCTTACCCTGGAAACATCAAATTACCATATTTATGTCAGGACAGCACTGTTTTAAAGACTGTTTTTTACAAAGTGTATCAATAAGGAATAATTTGTTAACATATTTTCCTTTTACTTCTGGGAAAAAATCAAATGTTTTGTGAAATTATTTCAGCAAATTAGAGACATTGGTTGTGCAGAATTTAAACAGAAAAAAACACCTTCCAACATTTTATAAAAAGACCGTCACAAAACAAAGTGCAGATCTCAGACCTTTTACAATAATGCTTCCTTCTCATTTTCCCCAACTGCAGCAAAAATTCTGCAACCTAAACAGCTTCAAAATGACTGAGAAACAACAGAACTCAGATTATGTCAGAATTGTCCATTATGAAGGTAATCACTGCTATTTTATCTTGTAGGGCTGAAGTTACTCTACATCTTTCAGCACCTACAAGAGAAATGCACTTAAAACAGACAAACTGTAAAGTGAAGTTCACTTTAATAGCTTACCCAGGCCAGAAGAAAGCAGAGGACAGCAAACTTTGGGTAGTAAAATTACAAATCACTTTCTTCAGCTGTAAAAATCAAGTCTAACGGTCTTCTGGGTTCTGCTCCAGGTGTCCTGAAGCCAAAGCAACTTCCAATAGTCAACTGACATCTATTCAGCTAATGTCTTTGCCCACAATGCACAACTGCTACACATCATATAACCTAATAATGCAGACCTCCAAACCACTAAACCTGGAATTGGAGTACCACAGGACCTCGATTACACAACTTTGTGATAAGTATTCGACTTACAGCTCACAGTCTGCATTGTCTCAATCCTTACTAATGTATTAGAGCATAATTTAGGTCCAATAAAGATTCTGTAAAAATTTGGTTCCACCAAAATGCAAACATGTGGTTTGTGTAGTTCTTAAAAAAGGATTTTAACTTACAAATAACGGGGAACGCTTTCTACACTGCAGCCATAAAATAAACTCACAGGATTGCTTTAACCACCTTCCAAATACTCCCAGTAAACCTACTGTGAGTGGGCGGCAGCAGGTGTAGGCACAATCACAGACCTGAACGTCGGCTCTTTCTTCGGGGTTCAGTGGCGTGCATGAGCGCGCCCTTTGCTGACCCGTGCTGTGATTGGACCCAGCACAAGTTTGGCAGCTGATTTCAGCCAATGATTTTGGCTGAAGTTAAATTGATCAGCTGTGTCCAATCACACACAAAAACATAAAACTATGTACAGGTTACAGCGATCTGGTGGTTTCTTCTCCCTGAAAAGCAGGGAGAAAAAACAGCCGGGAAGAAAAGAAAACGCAGTACACATTACACATTGTTATACACACAGTTAACCCTTTGATTGCTCCCATAGGTTAATCCCTTCCCAGCTAGTATCACTAATACACTGATAGTGTACAGTATTAGCACTGATGACAATATTTGTGTCACTCTTGATGTCAGTGTCAGTAGCTGTACCTCCAAGCCAGCATCAGCTAGCGCCAGATTGACCACCACACTATCACAGTCCGACTAGAAGTCTCTGATCACCGCCATTACCAGTATAGCGCCACAGCAGGGTAAATTCCAGTATATATACACCATAGTTTGTAGACACTATATTTTTCACACAAACCAATTAATATACACTTATTACCAAAGATATCTAGCAGAATACATTTTGGCCTAAATTTATGAAGAATTTTTTTTTTCAATTGGATATGTTCTATAACAGAAAGTAGAAAAAATATTTTTTTTCCCCAAACATTTTTGGTAATTGTTTATATAGTACAAAAAAACCCAGTGGTGATCAAATATCACCAAAGGAAAGCGAACAATGAAAAAAATCTAATTTGCATACAATGTTGTATGACCATGCAAATGCCACTTAAACTAGCTCAATGCTGAATAGCAAAAAATGCTCTGGTCATGAATGCTCTGGTCAAGTGAAGGTCCAGTCAAAATTACCAAAAAATAAACGTCAGCAGCTAAAAAAAACTGTGGCTGCTGACTTTTAAAAAAGCAGACACTCCCCTGTCCCTCAGTGTTCTCACACGAGCTGACCAGTGTCTCAGGCGCTAGCATATTCAGTGTGGTAGCTTCACAGCTGGGTGCCCTCTGGGAAGGGGGGGGGGGGGGGTTTGTTGGGGACAACTTCTGCTTCCGATCGCGTAGGCGATCGCAGCAGAAGAGCGAGTTCCTGTCAAATTACCCCTCCCCGCCCCCCAGAAGTGCCAATCTTTAACGAGGAGTGGGGAACAAAGCCTTAAAGCGGAACTTCCCCTTCTGGGTGAAGCTCAACTATTGTTATACACCTGCTATGAGAGCTTTATGGAGAGACCATTGCTGAACTCTCCTCTCGAGAATGTTATGTGTCTGGCTGACGTGAATACATTTAATTATTTTCCATTCACTGCCCTGAAGTAAAGAGATATCAAAATCTGAAAATAAATTTGTGCTGTGATGGCTCCTTTAACCTTAATAAAAGTGTAAAGTTTATTGATTATAAATAATGATTAGGGTTACAGTACCCCACTTACCTGTCACTCCATCCATAAAAGTTGTACTAATAAAAAGAAATCTATTGGAAATGGAAGATAGAGAGATGTCGAATAAACAGGAAGGTTTTATTTTTTTACTTCATGTGTTTGCAGTTTCAGCATGTATTCTTTTGTTCATTCATTAGCAGTGAGGGGGAAGCATACAGAATAGGGGTTTCCCATGTTACAAATGTAAGCTGCATGCATCTTTGTGCATTTACAATTCATCTCAATGGGTCTGCTTTACGCACATAAATGCAACATTTCCTATTTTATAAAGTGCTGCCCGGCAGCCAAAGTTGTGAACTAGCCACATAGGAATTAATGGGATTTCCACTTGAAATGCATTTTGATGCAGTAAAATGCATGTTTTACTGTAGGAAAACAAACATATGGTGCATATTTGGGTGAAAACATATTTAAATGTTTCTAGACTGCAACACAATAGGATACTTATTTTTCCTTAGCCTAGGTTCACATCTATGCAGCTGTGCAGGCTGTGGTTTGCCAGGCATGGCATCCCATTAATTTGAAAGGGCTGCTGTGCCTCGTGAAATGCAGGGGAAAAAGTCCCTGCACTATTTTTGTAAATGTAGCCCGCACGGGAACTTCAAGTACAGTGCGGTTCCCAGTGTGGATGCGATTTCCAATGTGAGCGGCAAGCCATTAGGAACAATGGCACCCGCTCACAGCTCCTACGTTTCACTGTGCAGGTGGTTGTGGCTGCGGATCCCACAGTGGCAACCACCCTGGCCTAAATGTTCAAAATGAAAGCCAAAAGGTTTATGTGAGATGTCAAAAACACTTTTATTTACATGTCCTATGAAAGTTCCTTGAGGTGACCCAACCTCCCTAATTCAATTTATACAGTGGTATCCCTGATCTACCAAGGACATTGCTCTTTATGTCTAGAATAATTTCCACAATAAGATATTTCCGCAGTGTTTACATCAATACCTACCTGTACAAGAACAATATGAAGCTATCAAGAGGCACGAACCTTAAAAGCAAAAACAGGATTATAAAAATAGTTTGAACTCATACTAACAATAGCTCACAACACAAGACAATGCAAGGCACTTTTTTTTTAGTTTCTTAAAATAGACATCATGTACTTAAAAGGGTGTTTCCAGTTTGCAGAAGGATAAGAGGGGTAGTTTTAGCTAAATTTGCAGACATGTGTACCTTAAAAAAAACAAAAAAAAAAACAAAACAAAAAAAACATAATTCTGTACTTTGTTTAGAAATATTTTATTGCACTGCTAGTCTGTTATAGGGCCATCTTCTGTAAATAAATCCAGCATTGATAATAAAGTTGATCTTTTCATTTCTTAATCTGCTCTAACAGTTTTTCAAATGCTCCTTTTCCCAGAATGTGCTGCCTAATCAGACTAAACTGGGCTGCAAAAGATCTGCAAAGCCTCGCTCTTTTGTTCAATCCCATTTTTAAGCAAAAATGAAACCGCCGCCCACTCTCTTGCAAACCCTGAGAGGACACTGTTGCTAGACAGCCAATAGGAAGTGTCCATGTCATGCAGCCAGGGACCTGGACACCCAAAAAAGGGCTCCACTTCCTCTACACAGAATGAGAGAGAAGACTCAAGACAGGATCATCACATGACCTAGGGTTTGGATCAGTAAAATGGGCATTTAGTTTTTTTTTGTTTTGTTTTCTACCAGCAGTGATAAACTGTAAGGGGAAGAGTATCTGTGGGGTCAGCCTGGAGAGCAGCTTGAAATTGACCAGCTATACACACACAACCATACATACATACTTTTTCAAGTGTTAAAAATGCTCTCCAAATGTGCAGTTTTGAAGCATTTTATAAGCTTTTTACATGCGTTAAAACCATACCACAAACGCCTATAATAAACTAATTATCGTGCCGCAACCTCCCCACAAATGACTGCCAGTGGGTTTGATTGGGAGGTATTGAAAGGCTTCAAACTTTTTCTGACTCGACATGAGGCTTCAGTTTTAAAGGGACGCTAATGCTTCATGTTTTGATAATGTGAGGTGTGCTGCCTATAGTATCATTTGTATAGGCGTTTGAAGAGCATTAAAAACGCCACTCAAACACCTGCTTTCAATGCCAGTGTGAACTAGGCTAAAAGACATACATCACTCCACTTCCTGCTTCATAGTGCTACACAGTAGTATTACTTAACTGCTCCCTCTCACATTGCAAATCAATGAGTCAGCCAACGCACTAACAATTTACTTGCAAGTATGACTGATACCCTAGCATGTAAAAATGTTAAAAGACAAATAAAAAATAAATTGTTTAAAGTTGAACTACAAGTAAAAACAAAAACAACAAAGCACCCCCCCCAGATAGTTTTAAAATCCAACCAAAAATTTGATCTGGCTACAATACTTATCACCTCTCTGGCACTGTCCCATACAGCAATTCCTTACTGCCACTGGATGTTAAATATAAAACTTAAAAATTTAAAAAAAAGGAGAGCACTAAAGATTTTATGTGAAGCCAGTAAATCATTATTGCATGCAACAGACTTTCACAAAACACTGGTCACAATGTTTCAAGGGTTCAACACTCCCCTTCATTAGGGTTGAGAATTATGCCAGCTAAAGTTCTATTTCAAAAAAGGTGCATTGTAGGATGTTCAAGTACATAACATAAATGTGATATACTATTAATGAAAATCTTGGTAAACATGGTTAAAAACAAGACAAAATCATAAGTTAAATTATAAAAAAAAAATAAAACAAATATAATCATTTATAAACAAAATGATGATATAAGAATGCCATAGATCACAAGTCTATACTTACTAATCTAATAGGATAATAAAACAAATTAGAATTTAAAAACCAATGCACCATTATAATACAACAGGACATGGTTAGTGTCTATAATCATAATCACATATTATAACTAGAGATGAGCGAATTATTCAAAAATTCGGTTCGGCCGATTCGCCGAATTCGCCGAATAAATTCGCTTCGAGCCGAA
This sequence comes from Staurois parvus, assembly GCF_062004578.1. NCBI lineage: Eukaryota > Metazoa > Chordata > Amphibia > Anura > Ranidae > Staurois > Staurois parvus. The sequence goes on from NW_028317943.1 coordinate 27,322,470, forward strand.
TATATTCGCTGCGAATTTAACTTATAAAAAGGGTGTTTCTAGGCTTCAGAGAGCCTTTATATTAGTGCAGAACACTGTACCTTTAATTTAAATGCCCTTGGAGTCTGCTGGGGAAGAGAAATAATACTGTCAGTCAGTATGACATGCAGATGAGTGCCGTCGATCTTAGAATCACCGCACACTTCACTCATTTGGGCAGTCACGGGGCCAAAACCAGAGTGTGGAGCCACAGTGTGGCGGTGGAGGCAGCAGCAATGGGAGGCCATACAGCACCCTATGACAAAATGGAACCCACCAGCAGTGTGAGGAGACCTGAAAGTGGCACATGGCAGAGTGTGGCGATGGAGACAGCAGCAATGGGAGGCTGTACAGGGACCCATGACACACTCTGGACCTGGCAGCAGCATGAGGAGGCGGTACAGGGGCCCATGACAGATTACGGGCCTGGCAGCAGCATGAGGAGTCGGTACGGGGGCCCATGGCAGATTACGGGCCTGGCAGCAGCATGAGGAGGCGGTACAGGGGCCCATGGCAGAGTGGCGGAGCGTAAGCAGCTAAAATTGAAGGCCATACAGAGGCCTATGTTAAAAAGTCCCCCCAGCAGCAGCGTGGGGAGACGACTATCAAGAGTCCAATGGCAGAGTGGCGGAGCAGAAGCAGCTTCAATTGAAGGCCATACACAGGCCTAGGTTTAAAAGTCCCTCACAGTTAATTCCAATAACGAACTCTACTCCTCCGTGCAATCTACTTACGAGACCCTGGGCAGGTCTGGGTCCAATTTGTGGTAGAGACTGGTTTTGTTCAGCCATGCTTGAGCGAGTAATAACAGGTCTGTGTTGCCCTTTGGTGTCTGGCTTAATGCGCACAACACTGAACGTCCCAGCGTTTGTCAACGATTTGCCGTTAAGTGATGCAAACCCGCTGAACCACGTTCATGAGGAGCCGGTACAGGGGGCCATGAATCAGTATGGACCTGGCAGCAGCGTGAGCAGACGACAGAGGCACATGGCGCAGGGTGGCGGTGTAGGCAGCATTATTCTGAAGCCATACACAGGCCTAGGTTAAAAAGCGGAAGCCGTCAGCAGCGTGAGCAGACAACAGAGACACATGGCGCAGGGTGGCGGTGGATGCAGCAGTATTCGGAAGCCAAACACAGGCCTCGGTTAAAAAGCGGAAGCCGTCAGCAGCGTGAGCAGACAACAGAGGCACATGGCGCAGGGTGGCGGTGGAGGCAGCAGCAATGGAAAGCCATACAGCACCCTATCACAAAATGGAACCCACCAACAGTGTAAGGAGACCTGAAAGTGGCACATGGCAGAGTCTGGCGATGAAGTCAGCAGCAATGGGAGGCCGTACAGGGACCCATGACACACTCTGGACCTGGCAGCAGCAAGAGGAGGCGGTACAGGGGCCCATGGCAGAGTGGCGAAGCGTAAGCAGCTTAAATTGAAGGCCATACAGAGGCCTATGTTAAAAAGTCCCCCCAGCAGCAGTGTGGGGAGACGACTATCAAGAGTCCAATGGCAGAGTGGCGGAGCAGAAGCAGCTTCAATTGAAGGCCATACACAGGCCTAGGTTAAAAAGTCCCCCCAGCAGCAGCGTGGGGAGACGACTATCAAGAGTCCAATGGCAGAGTGGCGGAGCGGAAGCAGCTTCAATTGAAGGCCATACACAGGCCTAGGTTAAAAAGTCCCCCCAGCAGCAGTGTGGGGAGACGACTATCAAGAGTCCAATGGCTGAGTGGCGATCCGGGAAGTCAGCGTTGTGATTGCAGATGCAATGCAGAGATTCTATGAGGTGATGCCGTGGGTGCGAAGAAGATCATATACCGTCGTACTTCCATCCATAAGACGGAACAACCTGCGAACCGGGAGCTTTATTGCCCTGACCCGCTGAGCAGCTTCTGGGATACCCAAGAGGCCCATGGCAGAGTGGCGGAGCGTAAGCAGCTTCAATTAAAAGCCATACAGAGGCCTATGTTAAAAAGTCCCCCCAGCAGCAGCGTGGGGAGACGACTATCAAGAGTCCAATGGCAGAGTGGCGGAGCGGAAGCAGCTTCAATTGAAGGCCATACACAGGCCTAGGTTAAAAAGTCCCCCCAGCAGCAGTGTGGGGAGCCGACTATCAAGAGTCCAATGGCTGAGTGGCGATCCGGGAAGTCAGCGTTGTGATTGCAGATGCAATGCAGAAATTTTATGAGGTAATGCCGTGGGTGCGAAGAAGATCATATACCGTCGTACTTCCATCCATAAGACGGAACAACCTGCGAACCGGGAGCTTTATTGCCCTGACCCGCTGAGCAGCTTCTGGGATACCCAAGAGTTTGGCTTCTGTGGGGAATATGGTTGAAAACTGAAACTTAAAGGCATGTTGACGGAAGGGCACCAGTGTCAGTGCTCCGGAGGGAATATAGCTTCAAAGCTGACACTTAAAGGTATATCGACGGTCAGAGACCACAGGAAGTGGAGCTTGCGTCTTAAATCGACTGAATGTGGCAGACGTGAAACGTCTACGGGCCGTATATGAAACGGGTTGTTCCTCTTTCTGGAATAAGTGTTGGAAATGGCCACTCTTTTTGGTGTGGCGTTTTGTCTATTTAATTCCGATAACGGACTCTACTCCTCCGTGCAATCTAGTTACGAGACCCTGGGCAGGTCTGGGTCCAATTTGTGGTAGAGACTGGTTTTGTTCAGCCATGCTTGAGCGAGTAATAACAGGTCTGTGCTGCCCTTTGGTGTCTGGCTTAATGCGCACAACACTGAACGTCCCAGCATTTGTCAACGATTTGCCGTTAAGTGATGCAAACCCGCTGAACCACGTTCATGAGGAGCCGGTACAGGGGGCCATGAATCAGTATGGACCTGGCAGCAGTGTGAGGAGACCCGAAAGTGGCACATGGCGCAGGGTGGCGGTGGAGGCAGCAGTATTCGGAAGACATACACAGGACTAGTTTAAAAAGCGGAAGCCGTCAGCAGCGTGAGCAGACGACAGAGGCACATGGCGCAGGGTGGCGGTGGAGGCAGCAGTATTCGGAAGCCATACACAGGCCTAGGTTAAAAAGCAGAAGCCGTCACCAGCGTGAGCAGACGACAGAGGCACATGGCGCAGGGTGGCGGTGGAGGCAGCAGTATTCGGAAGCCATACACAGGCCTAGGTTAAAAAGCAGAAGCCGTCACCAGCGTGAGCAGACGACAGAGGCACATGGCGCAGGGTGGCGGTGGAGGCAGCAGTATTCGGAAGCCATACACAGGCCTAGGTTTAAAACTGGAACCCAGCAGCGTGAGCAGACGACAAAGACGCACATGGCAGAGGATGGATCTGGCAGCAGTATGAGAAGGCGGTACAGGGGCCCGTGGCACAGTGTGGTGATGGGGGCTACAGCAACTGGATGCCAGAAAGTGGCCGATAGGGCTATATACTGCATGGAATTATAAAGTTGTAAAGACAGCGGCCTATAAGGCTATACACACTATAACAATCATGACTTGATTGACCATTGGCCTATAAGGCTATACACAGCATGAATATCATGACTTATTCTGAGAGTGGTTTGGAAGGCTATATAGAAAAAGTAATTCCTGAGCTGTCCGGACAGCGGACAATAAGTACATATATACAAATCAATTCATCAGCTGTCCAGCCAGCGGCCTCAAAGGCGACACATATAGAAAGCAATTCATGAGCTGTTCAGACAGCGGCCTCTAAGGCGACAGATATACAAAGCAATTCCCGAGGTGTTCAGGGAGCGGCCTGAACGGCTAGGTTATTACTAAATATATTTTTGTGGCCAAACATCGGCCTATAAATAGATGTCTACACAGTGACAAAAAATTATGTCGCCAGACAGCGGCCCCTAAGGCGACAGATATACAAAGCAATTCCCGAGGTGTTCAGTGAGCGGCTTGAACGGCTAGGTTATTACTAAATATATCTTTCTGGCCAAACATCGGCCTATAAATAGATGTCTACACAGTGACAAAAAAGTAGGTCGCCTTACAGCGGCGTATCCTACAAATTGACATTATAAGAAATGGTTTAGACCAAAAAAAAAAAAAAAAACTTTGATGCGATGCTATACCTTAGTAGATTGTGGAAAGTCGACAAGTCAAGCGTAACTGTGTACATTACAGAAAATCTTAACAAGACAACCAAACATGTGGCCAAACCGTGACCGATACAACAAGTTAACAATGTAAGAAACAGGAGGGGGCCAAACCGTGGGCAATAAATAAACAGTCCACCTCATTGATGAGATGGACAACACGTGTCAAATAAATATTTAAAAAAATTGCTATTCCATCGGTCTGGAACTGGTCGACTATAAATAAAAAGTTTAAATTCATGTGACAGTCGTCCAGCGAAGTATAAATAATTTAAAAACCCCAATTCATGAGGGGCCCGACCTGCAGAGTATAAGTCATTAAAAATATGCAAAACATGAGTCGGCCGACCAGCAGCCTCTCAATAAAATATATATAGAAATGTACGGATCAGGTGGAGGTCTTCCATTTGTCCCTAATAACATGTTAAGGGGCATGATTCATGGCGGATTTAGTCAGTTGTGTCAGGAACTGGTGGTTTGAAATCCAGACTAATCCACGCCTGATTCATTTTCACAAACGTGAGTCTCTCCACACTTTGGGTGGACAGTCGTGTCCTCCGCGGAGTTACAATACCTCCTGCCACACTAAACACGCGCTCCGATGCCACGCTACTGGTCGGGCATGACAGCCTTTCAAGGGCAAATTCAGCTAGTTGGGGCCAAAGGTCAAGTTTCGTTGCCCAGTAGTCAAGGGGATTGTCTACCTCGGTTGACAGGGTGCTGTCCAAGTAGGCCCAAGCCTGTTGTTTGAGGTCCTGCTCCAGGTCCACCTGATGCTGCTGCTGCTGCGGCTGGTTAGTAGTTTCCTCACTGCGCTGGTGAAGAAAGCTACTCATCATCGACTGAAGACTGAGGCAGCCGCTGCTGGTGGAGCTGCCACTGCTCCTACCACCCCACCCCTCCCCTGCTGCCATGGCAGCGGAACGCGAGCGCACAGGGCCCACAGTGTGAGGATGGACGTTGGCGCAGAAAGGCAGAGACCAACTGACTACATAGGTGGTTTTTATAGTACTTTATTTTGGCCTCCCTCTCAGCAGGTGTGAAAAAGGCCACCATTTTTGAACGGTAGCGAGGGTCCAACAAGGTGGACAGCCAAAAGTCATCCCTCTGTCTGATGGTTATTATTCGGCTGTCGCTACGCAAGCAACCGAGCATGCTATGGGCCATTTGTGCCAAGGAATGCGAGGGACTCCCTGCCTCCATCTCCACAGCATACTGCCACGGTGCGTCTGGGTCCTCTGTCTCCTCCTCCTCCTCTACCAGATGCTCCTGCTCCTCCACTCCTGTCCGCTGAGTGGAAAAACCACCCATTTCACTCAATAATTCCTGAGCACCAATGTCCTCCTCTACCTCCTCCTCTTCTTCCTGTCCTGCCCCCACAGGGGTCATGTGGCATTGAGATCTGTGCGCCACGTCTACCGCACCCTGACCAGCCATTGTTAACAGCATTTGTTCCAGGACGTGCAACAGAGGAATGACGTCGTTCATCCCATAGTCCTGCCGACTCACGAATAGCGTGGCCTCCTCAAAGGGCCTGAGCAAGCGGCAGGTGTCACGCATGAGCTGCCAATGGCTGACATCTAAGTTACACAGGGGAGTACCTTTATCCGCTTGTAACATCAGGAAATCGGTGATGGCCTTTCGCTGTTCGTAAAGGCGGTCTAACATATGTAGGGTTGAATTCCACCTTGTTGCAACGTCGCAGATCAGGCGATGCTGTGGAATTCCGTTCTGCCGCTGCAGCTCAAGGAGGGTGTGCTTTGCGGTGTAGGAATGGCTGAAATGCATGCAAAGTTTACGTGACATTTTAAGGATGTCTTGCAGTGGGATGGTGGATTTTAGGAACCGCTTGACAACCAGATTGAACACGTGAGCCATGCATGGCGCATGGCACAACCTTCCTTGACGCAGAGCAGACACCATGTTCTTTCCGTTGTCGGTCAACATGGTTCCGATTTTCAGTTTGCGCGGAGACAGCCATCTGTCGATTTCTCTGTTCATTACACTCAGAAGTTCCTCCCCTGTGTGACTACGTTCGCCAAGGCATACCAGGTGCAGCACAGCGTGACACCGTTGCGCCCTGCACATGTGATATGCCAGTCGAGTAATGGGACTTGGCACGGGGGTGGCGGCTGAGGACACGGCGGAAGAAGAGATGGTAGAGGTGGACATCTTTGCTGGACCAAGGACGTGCAAACGTGGAGGCAAAAGCGGCGTGACCTGTCCAAGTTGCTGGTGCGGCTGTGCCGGCACCACGTTCACCCAGTGGGCCGTAAATGACATGTACTGTCCCTGACCGTAGTTACAGCTCCACACGTCGGCGCTGCCGTGCACTTTGGCAGAGACCGACATGCTCAAAGACTGGCCCACCATCTCTTCTACATGTGAATGCAGGGCTGGCACTGCCTTTTTGGCAAAGAAATGCCGGCTTGGCACTCTCCACCGCGGCTCGGCACAAGCCATCATTTCTCGGAAAGGTGCTGAGTCCACCACTTGGAAAGGGAGGGACTGCAGCACCAGCAACTTGGACAGGAGGACGTTCAGCTTCTGCACCGTCGGGTGCGTGCTCGCAAACTGTTGTCTCTTGGAAACGGATTCCAAGAAAGACTGCTGACGGAATCCGTGAAGAGGAGTAGCAGGAGAAGGAGCATCTGAACGAGCGGAAGATGCCAACGAGCGACAACTCCCCTCAGCAGAGGTGTTGGAGCCTTGACTGGCTGATAAAGGGCGATTGACGTCGGGTGACGGAGCAAGTAACGGAGCGGGTGATGGAGCGGGGGCTGGGGCAGGCAGAACCGCCGTATCTTTATCACGGTTTTCCCAGGCCACCGAATGGCGACGCTGCATATGCTGACGCAACGCTGTAGTCCCAACATAGGCCCCCTGGCCACGCTTGACTTTCTGGCCACATAGTCGACATACGGCTACGTTTACTTCCTCGGGCGGCTTGACGAAAAATTGCCACACCGCCGAGTAGGAAACTTTGCCCCCGCTACTCCTCACTGGCTGACTTCTACTTCCTCCGTGCACACCGGCACCACTACTGGCCGTGGTGGTAGGCTGCAGTGGAGCTGGTGCTCTACTCCGTGGCCGTTTGGCTCCACTGACACTGCTGCGACCCTGCTGCCTCCTGGGCAACCCACCGACTGTTTTGCTCGCTGGCAAGCTGGCACCCTCTTCTCCTGATGATGCGGAAGCAATAGCCTGATGACGACGAGGCTGCCAAGTGCGATCAGTCTCATCATCATCAATTAGGGTCTCTGCGTCACTACTAGCCCCCTCGGCTGCGTGTGGGTCAGGAGACAGACTTGTCTCTAGACCGGCTACCGAGCCACTCTCCTCGCCAGTACTTCTTCGCCTGGCTGCTGAAGAGGCGGATGTCTCCCCCCGTTCCTGACCGCCCTCTGTTAGCTCTTCCTCACTGTACAGTGGGGCTGAGCCCACAGCATGCGATACTTCGCTTGGTGAGGGAACACCAAAGGACAGGGGCAGGTCAACGACACGTGATTTCAGTGGGCTTGCTCCCGGGCCATGCCAACTAACGGTTGTGTCTGACGTACCCACCGACCGTTGGCTGTAGGTGTCAGAGGTGACCTGGGAAGAGGAAGACGACCGAGTCAACCAATCGATGACGGCAGGGTTGTCGGTGGAGACACGATCGCTGGATGACACCGGGAGCACTGGCCTCTGGCTGCGACTAGTGCTGCCTCGACCCCTTCCTCTGCTGCCACGTCTGCTCGCTCCTGAAACATTGCCTCCTCTGCCACTCCTCTGCGTGTTGTCTGACATACTCTTTAATTCAATAAGCACCCCAAAAATAAAACCGGATTTAACTCTTTGAACGTACAATAGTGGTTGTGAAGCAGAAAGTCAGTTTATTTAGCACAATCGGTCAATTGCAGCTTGCCGTTGGCTGGAAACTGTACGTTTATGTCACTGGAATGCACTAATCACCCAAAAAATATTACCGCCACCCGGCGTGTATATGGATTTAACTCTTTGAACGTACAATAGTGGTTGTGAAGCAGAAAGTCAGTTTATTGTACACAATCGGTCAATTGCAGCTTGCCGTTGGCTGGAAACTGTACGTTTCTGTCACTGGAATGCACTAATCACCCAAAAAATATTACCGCCAGCCGGCGTGTAAATGGATTTAACTCTTTGAACGTACAATAGTGGTTGTGAAGCAGAAAGTCAGTTTATTGTACACAATCGGTCAATTGCAGCTTGCCGTTGGCTGGAAACTGTACGTTTCTGTCACTGGAATGCACTAATCACCCAAAAAATATTACCGCCAGCCGGCGTGTAAATGGATTTAACTCTTTGAACGTACAATAGTGGTTGTGAAGCAGAAAGTCAGTTTATTTAGCACAATCGGTCAATTGCAGCACCAACTGTGCACGACAGCCACCAAAAAAAAAAAGGGTGTATGTCACTTTAAATTTTCGATTCTTTGATAGCTGTGGCCCTGAGTAACGATTCTGTGTCCCTGAGTAACGATTCTGTGTCCCTGAGTAACGATTCTGTGGCCCTAAAGTCTCTGTGGCCCTAACTCTGTCCCTTAATACACACAGGTCTGTCTCTCTTGAATGACCGGAGGCTAATGGAGAATTCTAAGATGGCCGCGATTTATAGCTCCACCATTACACAGTGCTGGCTGGCTGCTGATTGGCTAATGCGATCACATGTCATGAATGCATTATGGGTCAGCGCGCCTTGTCTGCGCGCCTTCCCAGAGATCCCCGCCCCATCTTCTCTGTCCATTTTCTCCGACGCCACACATGTCGCCGCCATTTTTGGGAAAATTCGATTTGTGCATCCAAAGTTTGCTAATCTTCGGATTCGTCGCGAATAGAATTTTTCCAAATCTTCGGAACGAATTCCACTTCGTCATGTTCGATTCGCTCATCTCTAATTATGACTCACATTATATAGTATCTTCGACACTCATTAGATTACTCCAGGGACCTCTAAAGGATACCCAGAGCTGCCTCTAACAATTGGATTTAATTCTTATACCTCTTGTTTTTGGTCTATTGCTCTGTCCTTACACCTGACACTCACATACAATAATGCAAAGAGTGGATCTGATTATAACAATTGGGCGCAATAGACATGGAAGCTGTACGCGACATCCATCTTGTGAATGTCTCATGAGCAGTGTTCCTACCATCCCCCCTTGCAAACTATGGAATTTGTAGTTGGAACGTTTAACAAACTTCACACTTATCTTAATTAAAATACAGAGCTGACCAAGCTGTAAACAGCTAATTAGTCTTGGCAGAATATCTGTTTCCACTAACCATGGAAAACACTTTCCTCTGCTCTATCGTAAAACAATAACTCCGTCAACCCGTCACACATGACCTGTAAGGCCATTAAGGCTCTAGGAATGCAGAGAGTGCCATAAAACGTCTATTCCACAACATAACAATTCCACATTCAATTAATAGAATTCAAATGCAACAGGGCACATTACTATTAGGTATATATTTGAATAGGGAATATCACACCAAACAAATCAAGGCCATACATGACTATGTTAACACATAGAAAAGGGGAGAAAGCAGTCTCCTCCCTCCTGGGTGACAAAGGTACATTGTGTTTGGTATCCCTGGATTTGAAATACAATTTTGAGTAGTTAATATTAGTATGAAACTGTAGTTGAGACGTGGTCATAAATTTGGTGTCCTCCTAGCACCCATCCCCTAAACCAGATGATTGGTCAGTTTTTCTCGGGTGACACCCCTCTGATATCACAGAAAAGGGACTGACCGGATCTAGTATGGAGCTCTCGTTTAACATCACCAAAAAACATCTTAACAGACTTTGCTTGGACAATTGGACTCTACTAAAAACCAAGGACTTTGCAAGTGTTCTGCCTTCTTAACTCCTTTCTTTTATTTCTGTTGCTTTATTGTTCTCCATTTCTTTTTAACATCCCTTTCTGAAAATATTATAATTGCACCATTTTGATCTTTTCATTAATAAACCCTATTTTGAAAAGTGGTAAAACATCTCTAAGGCTTTTAATGCAAACTAAAGAATCCCTGTTTCTTGAACAGTGCTACTGATAATAATCCTCTGCATATACTTGTCTTTGGTGACAGTGTGTGTTACAGACGTTTATTGTTCACATCAGTTCTTGCTAACATTGTGAAGGGTTGATAGTCCCAAATATATCTGGTGGAAGTTTGCAGTTTGAAGGGTTAAAGGGGTAATTAAAGTGACAAAACGCTCTCAAGCTGATGGCGCACAGATTGTGGTCCCGTGAGCTGGAAAATCTGTGTGCAGGGCGCAGCTGAGAGTGGCATTGTTACGCAAGTGACAGCACGGTGTGAGATTGGCTGTCCTTTGTCACAAATTGGTGAGAAGGGTAGGCGTCTGGCACCACATTTCGTCACAATGATGTCATCAAGGGGATGTAAGGGGAAGAGGACACTAAATGTCATGTGCTCCACCTAAAGACATCTGAACAAAGTGTGAAAGAAAAGTAAAGCTAGAGAGGCACTATGGTGTCTGTTTATGAAAGAGAAAAGCGAAGATCCTGATGATCTTAGCTGTTCTCTCATGTGTGCCAGTCTAAGAAGCTGAGATGAGAAGCGAAGAACATGTTTTTCACTTCATCACAGGACACACCCTTCATTCACCTTTACTGAAATGGCCAGTTTTCAGATGGGGAGAATTTGAGCGAGAAGCTGCTATGATGTGATAAAATATGCTTCTTTCTTCCTAATATCAGCACCTGCAGTTAAAAATTAATAGAACTATAAATGTTTACATGTGTATATACACTATTAATTCTCTCTCGAATATATATATATATTTACTTTGTAGCAAAGTGTCATTTCTTCAGTGTTATCACATGAAAAAATATAATAAAATATTTACAAAAATGTAAGGGGTGCACTCACTTTTGTGAGATAGTGTGTGAATGTGTGTGTGTATTCCAACATAATGACCCCAAACACACCTCCAAGATGACCACTGTCTTGCTAAAGAAGCTGTCTCCAGACCTAAACCATACTGAGCAACTGTGGGGCTTCCTCAAACGGAAGGTGGAGGAGCGCAACATCCACCAGCTCTGTGATGTCGTCATGGAAGAGTGGAAGAGGACTCCAGTGGCAACCTGTGAAGCGCAGGTGAACTCCATGCCCAAGAGGGTTAAGGCAGTGCTGGAAAATAATGGTGGCCACACAAAATATTGACACTTTGGGCCCAATTTGGACATTTTCACTTAGGGGTGTACTCACTTTTGTTGCCAGCGGTTTAGACATTAATGGTTGTGTGAGTTATTTTGAGAGGACAGCAAATTTACACTGTCATACAAGCTGTACACTCAATACTTTACATTGTAGCAAAGTGTAATTTCTTCAGTATTGTCACAAGAAAAGATATAATAAATTATTTACAAAAATGTGAGGGGTGTACTCACTTTTGTGATATACTGTACACATACACATATTATAGAAACAGAGAGAGAGAGAGAGAGAGAGAGAGAGAGAGAGAGAGAGGGAGAGAGGGAGAGAGAGAGAGGGAGAGAGAGAGAGAGAGAGAGAGAGAGTGTTTTTAGGCCCCATGCACATCTGAGCAATGCAGAACCGTAGGCAGAATTGCTTAATTCTGGCCACAATTCCAAATTGCGCTAAAATGATGTAAAAAAATGCAGTGAGCTTTAGGGTACCATTCATTGTTAATGGCACCGTAAATTTGACAAATGCAATGCAAACGCACCAAAATGCGAGTTGAATAAAACGCACAATGCTCCATGCCCAAAAAGGTTTAATTTGGCTTTTTGGGCCTTTTTAAAATTCTGGTGCAGTTTTTAATGCATATTTTGGCACTTTTCATAACACATTGTTGCGTGTTTTTTAAAAAACACATTTTAAAGAATTTTTGTGCAAAAAAAAACAAAAACAAAAACAAAAAAAAAAACAATTACTATTTTTAAAACAGTCTGAGAGACTCGGAATATCATACTTTTTGTGACAGTTTTGTTTAATTAAACAGATTAATTTTCTGGCAAAGCAGATCTGTGGTTAAACAAAATTGTTTACCATAAATGACATTTTCCCTTCTAGATCTGATTTTTTTTTTTTTTTTTTTAGATATGCAACACTGTAAATCACACACACACTTGAAATACATATAACAAATAGAATGAAATGTATCAGGACCAGGTCAAATGCCCTATTTCTGTCCATAGTTTAAAAAATATATACATTTAAATAAACAATATAATTAACATATTAAATTTATTAAAGACAGAAAGAGGACAGGTATCTTGCAATCTCACATTATAGACTAAATGTTATAGATTCAAATTCAACGAGGGAAGCCATTTTGAATGTTCATGTCCTGACCATGTTTTGGTGGGTTTGATTTGGACACCAAGTTGCTTCCCCAAATTTGCTAAGTGATAAAGGAACTGATCTTAAGTTTAAATGTTCTCAGTAAAGAAGGGCAGAGCTTACCTGTGGAACAAAGAAATAAAAAGATAAAACTAGATAAAAAAAATTAATATTTAGGACACAAGCTACAGGTGAATTGGAGAAAAAATTGCACTCCAATATGCGAACCCTTTTTTGGCTGACCTAGAGTACAAATTCCTTGACATCACACAACAAAAGCCATATAGATACTATGGCTATACACTATATTGATGATATCTTCATCATATAAACAGAAGGTGAAAAAAAAAAAGTACTCATTGATCAAACCGTTTCACCCATTAATCAAACTAAAAATGGACTATTTTAACACACGTGTCAATTTTCTGGACACCACTGTGTCCACCGTGTTACACACCTCCGTATATAGGAACCATTGTATATGCTCAGACCCAGACAATGGAAATTAACATCTCAGAATACTAGCAGATTTCTTCAATAAAGGCTAGGTTCACACCTATGCAGTTTGTGTTTGATCCGTTTCTGCAGTGTGTTTTGCGTTTTTGCACATGCGTTTGACGCGTTTTGCATTTTTTCTGTACTTGTTGCTGGGCAGATTAAAACGTAAAATGCATAAAAAACGCACTACATGCTTTTCTGCAGTGCTCCCGCTGAAGTCTATAGAACCAAAAACATAATGTTTTTCGTTTAAAAAGTGTCTCTGACCCTTTCCAAAAAATGCACCGGGTGAAAACGCGGAGATGTGAATCTGTCCCACAGGAAATCATGTTAAATGGACTGCTGTGCATTTCTGCAAAACGCAGTGGAAAACGCATAGGTGTGAACCTAGACTAAGAAAGGTTACAAGGACAAAACCATCAACACAAGTATAAACAAGGCACTGGAAACCCAAAGAGAAAATATACAATGCAAAGAAAAGATTAAAAAACAAATACCAGTGTACCTTAAGTAACCACATATAATGCAGCACTAGAAGGGATAAGAAAGCCGATAAAAAAGATTTGCAACCCATCATAACAGAGGATGGACCGCTGAAAGAAATATTCCAACAAACCCCCAATGCCGACTTGCAGGCAACCACCCAACCTCAGACATAAACTAATCAGTAGGAAACCTCATTCTGATGATAAACGCTGCAAATTGTGCAGTCAAATCACTCCATTAAAAAAAGTGTCACACACACACAAACAGGGACCTTCTATATTACGGGATCAGTAAATGTTGTGTACCTCATCCAATGTAAACTACATACTGCCAAAAGTATTGGGAAACCCCTCCACATTGGATTCAGGTGTTCCAATCACTTCCATGGCCACAGGTGTATAAAACAGAGCGCCTAGGCATGCAGACTGCTTCTACAAACATTTGTGAAAGAATGGGTTGCTCTCAGGAGCTCAGTGAATTGAAGCATGGTACCATGATAATAAGACAGATATAAGTCCACTGAAAGTCTTGGTCATATGGACGTGTCCAATGACAAATGAGGATTCAGAATTGGTGATCCGTGTGGAAACGGCTGAAAAATGCACTCACCAGAAGTAAGACACATAAACGCAGTGTGCATCTAGAGCTCCTGGATCCTCAATCCAGAGGGGGGTAAAGCTGGGTGACAACCTTCAGGGTGCTGAGCTAAGAGGAGGATAGGGTGTCCTTCCTTACAGAGATCTGCACACAGAGCAGTGTGTCTCCAGCAAACACAGTGTTTGCTGGAGACACACTGCTCTGTGTGCAGATCTCTGATCTGGTGGCTGCTGCACTGACACACATGAATGAGTTGGGTTGTCACTATGTAAGGAAGGACACCTTATCCTCCTCTTAGCTCAGCACCCTGAAGGTTGTCACCCAGCTCAGCACCTCTCATTGTGGACTATCTGGGCTTTAAGACACCCTGCTGGACTAAACTTCACCTCTGAGCTCCTCGCCTGGCTTGCAACTTCTTCATTTGGATTGTATGAGCAGAATCTGAGAACACCAGAATCCAGAGAATCTTGATCTTGGAATCCTACACCTAATCGGGAGAAGGAGGATCTGTTGCTGCATCCACAGAGGAGGGATCCACCATTCCTGTAACCGGACCAGCTTTACCCCCCTCTGGATTGAGGGTCCAGGAGCTCTAGATGCACACTGCGTTTATGTGTCTTACTTCTGGTGAGTGCGTTTTTCAGCCGTTTCCACACGGATCACCAATTCTGAATCCTCATTTGTCATTGGACACGTCCATATGACCAAGACTTTCAGTGGACTTATATCTGTCTTATTATCACTACTTTTAGCGCTGCACTAATTTTATGTTATTTCATTTAAGTTTATATTGGTTGCTTAGAGTGCTTAGCTGCTTTCAGGATTAGCGCTCACTGTTGTTTTTTTCTATTCGATGGTACCATGATAGGTTGCCACCTGTGCAATAAGTCCATCCATGAAATTTCCCTGCTACTAAACACTCCAAGGTCAACTGTTAGTGGTATTATAACAAAGTGGAAGCAACTGGTAACAACAGTAACTCAGCCACAAAGTGGTAAGCCATGGAAAAAGACAGAGCAGGGTCAGCACATGCTGAAGAGCACAGAAGTCGCCAACTGTTGGCAGAGTCAATATCTAAAGACCTCCAAACTTCATGTGGCCTTCAGATTAGCACAACAGGGCATAGAGAGCTTCACGAAAATGGGTTCTCGAGCTTCACAGAATGGGTTCTCATGGCCGAGCAGCTGCATCCAAGCCTTACATCACCAAGTGCAATACAAAGTGTTGGATGCAGTGGTGTAAAGAATGCTGCTAATGGACTCTAGAACAGGGGAGACGTGTTCTCTGGAGTGATGAACCTTGTAGCTCTCCCCATTGTGTCTTTTCCCCTATGCTAGCATTGTGTCCACAGTAGCATTTGCGTAGGCAAAGCAGAGTAGGACTGGCCATAGAGGGATTACTTTGACGCAGTTGGCCAGCTTAAGCATGTATTGCAATATGTGTGAACAAAATATCTCTATTTATTGCATAGTCTGTTTGGAAGGGTATATACCAGTGTTCAGAGGGTCTTCAGAATCTCTGGAGTGATGAGTCGCGCTTATCTGTCTGTCAATCCGATGGATGTGCCTGAGTTTGGCAGTTGCCAGGAGAACGCTACTTGTCTGACTGCATTGTGCCAAGTGTAAAGTTTAATGGAGAGGATTATGGTGTAGGGTTGTTTTCAGGGGTTGGGCTTGAACCCTTAGTTCCAGTGAAGGGAACACTTATGGCGTCGGCATATCAAGACATTTTGAACAATTTCATGATCTCAACTTTGTGGGGATGGCCACTTCCTGTTCCAGCATGACTGCGCATCAGTGCACAAAGCAATGTCCATCAAGACATGGATGTGCGAGTTTGGGGTGGAAGAACTTGAATGGCCTGCACACAGTCCTGGCCTAAACCCAAAAGAACACCTTTAGGATGAATTAGAGTGGAGACTGTGAGCCAGGCCTTCTCGTCCAACATCTTCTAGAAGAATGGTCAAACATTCCCATAGACACACTCCTAAACCTTGTGGACAGCCTTCCCAGAAGAGTTGAAGCTGTTATAGCTGCAAAGGGTTGGTCAACTCAATATTGAAACCTACGGACTAAGACTGGGATGCCATTAAAGTTAATGTGCATGTAAAGACAGGCGTCTCAATACTTTTGGCAATATAGTGTATGCAATCAGGAATCTTACACTGGTGAAACAGATAAGAAATGACAAACAAGGATGAATTTACACAGACACACCAATTAGCTGTTAGTAAACCCAGGATCCTGCATTCACTACATCTGGTCTTCCACAGTACAAAGAACATTGAAATGCAATTATGTTAGTAAATGTAAACTGCTAAATACCTTTTCTCATCAACAGTATAGCAGTCTTGTGACTTCTATCAGTGTCCAGCCAAACACTGGTTACTCTTGTAGGAGGAATTTTTATTCATTTTCATTCTCCTCTGACTGTCCTTTTAGGCTGCATTACCCGTCCCTCTTTCTGGACAGTGGTGACTGGCCCTATGCTGATCATATACACCCTCCCTTTAAAAAAAAAAAAAAAACCTCTTTAGCAATACACACCAAACAGAGCAAGTGCAGATTTGCCACTGTGCTCTGTCCATAAGCAAATTGATTGGGAAAGCAGAAGAAGGGGAGGATCAAATAAGACAGGATCAAACAACCTTTTTTACACAATGCGGAGGATAAACCCCTTAGGTTCCACAGTGAGCATAGCAATCATGCTTTACTGCATATACAGACTGATTTTACTGTTGTGGGTTTAATAACACTTTAAATAAGGAAGTTGTTTTCTGCATATCTGTGGTACATAATTTCTCACAACCAGAAAACACTATGGAAGACATGAATGTTTTAGTTTTTAAAAGGAAACTTGAAAACTACTCAACTCAAGGAAAATGTTTGAAGAATGATATTTCTATTTGACACAAAAGATAATAGGCTAAATGTGTACCTCCACTTTCTAAATCGCTATCCAACAGTTGTATGACCACTGCCACCTCTGTGGCTGTAACCCCCTTCCCAAGTCCGTAGCCCTCTCTCTGCCTTATCTCACTAACAATCCAAGTTTAACTACCATTACTGTGTATGTTTGTGTTTTTTTGTTTTCTCTTCTCAGATATGGTCTTAACATTCTGTTAAAACTTTATGTATTGGTACTGCTTGGACCTTGAAGGTGGTACATCCCAAAAGTTTGTCCTTAAAATTTTGATGTTGGATGTGCAAATAAAAAAGTATCATGGTCAGTACTTAATCCTTTTTTATTGCAAGTGCACTAATATAACTACAATCAGGGGACAGGAGGCAAACGGAAATTTTCCCAATGGGACACAAATGGTTAAAAAAAAAAAAAAAAGACCCTCCCTTACTCTATCCAAAATGAAAAAAAAAAGTTTTGCCTTTAGTTCTATTTTAACAGGGGACATGCAATCAGAATACAAACCATTGTATGTATGCATGTATGTATGTATGTATGTATGTGTGTGTGAATATATCATTGGGAGAAACCCATTT